>NC_084550.2:68965000-68980000 GCF_033978685.3 Nerophis lumbriciformis
CTAGACCAGCCTGCCTGTAGTCCAGACCTGTCTCCCATTGAAAATGTGTGGCGCATTATGAAGCCTAAAATACCAGAAGGAAGACTGTTGAACAACTTAAGCTGTACATCAAGCAAGAATGGGGAAGAATTCCACTTCAAAAATGTGTCTCCTCAGTTCCCAAACCTTTACTGAGTGTTGTTAAAAGGAAAGGCCATGTAACACGGTGGTAAAAATGCCCCTTTGACAACATGAAATATCTTGTCTTTGCAGTCTATTCAATTGAATATAAGTTGAAAAGGATTTGTTGTATTCTCTTTTTATTTACCATTTACACAACGTGACGACTTCACTGGCTTTTTGTGAAGCGATCCAGACGTCAATGACATCATCAATGACATCATCAATGACATCATCTATTGTCTCCACTGCTTCCTACTACTCCTCACCACCTGGAGAGGAAGAGGAACCGACTCACCATTGGATCGTTTCTACAGGAGGAGGAGAGGGGGGGGGGGGGGGGGGGGGGTTGAGGACACGCTGTCCCGTTTCCATGGCGACATTTCCTGTTTGCACATCAATGATGTCATGACTTCTCGTCAGGTGCTTCCTCCGTGCCGTGAGAGTTCAGACCATGGATTTTGTGCCAAAGATTTTCTTCGCCCTCGTGGTTCCCTGGAGCTTTTTCAAAAATGTATGAAAATGAAACACATATTTTTTTATTTTTAACACGGTTTGTGTCGGAGGACAAACATAGAATAGAATATCATTTTATTGTCATTATTACAGTGAACGGGTTCAAAGAACAACACAATTGGAACATGTCCCCTAAGGTGCATACACAATAATATAGTAATATAAAGATAAAAAAGAAGATACACTATATTGCTAAAAGTATTTGGCCACCTGCCTTGACTCACATATGAACTTGAAGTGCCATCCCATGGAAATTGTCCAAAATGTTTTAGTATCCTGGAGCATTCAAAGTTCCTTTCACGCCAAGCCCAACTCCTGAAAAACCAACCCCACACCATAATTCCTCCTCCACCAAATGTCACACTCAGTCCGAAATGTAGCGTTCTCCTGGCAACCTCCAAACCCAGACTGGTCCATCAGATTGCCAGATGGAAAAGCGTGATTCATCAGTCCAGAGAAGGCGTCTCCACTGCTCTAGAGTCCAGTGGTGATGTCCTTTACACCACTGTATCCCACGCTTTGGATTGCACTTGGTGATGTATGGCTTAGATACGGCTGCTCGGCCATGGAAAGCCATTCCATGAAGCTCTCTGCGTACTGTACGTGGGCTAATTGGAAGTCTTTGCACTATGCGCTTCAGCATCAGCTGACCCCTCTCTGTCAGTTTACATGGGCCTACCACTTGGTGGCTGAGTTGCTGTTGTTCCCAAACTCTTCACTTTTCTTACAATAAAGTTGACTTTGGAATATTTAGGAGCGAGGAAATTTCACGACTGGATTTGTTGCACGGGTGGCATCCTATGACAGTTCCACGCTGGAAATCACTGAGAGCGGCCCATTCTTTCACAAATGTTTCTAGAAACAGTCTCCATGTCTAAGTGCTTGATTTGATACACCGGGCTAAGTGATTAGGACACCTGATTCTCATCATTTGGATGGCTGGCCAAATACTTTTAGCAATATAGTGTATATATCCATATATATGTACAGTATATATCCACACACATGCATATATCCATACATATGCATATATATATATATATATATACATATACACATATATATATATATATATATATATATATATATATATATATATATATATATATATATATATATATGTATATATATATATATATATATATATATATATATATATATATATATATATATGTCTTAATAAGGTTATCCAAAAAATAGTGCTCGATACCGTAGTAGAGCGCAATATATGTATGTGTGGGAAAAAAAATCACAAGACTATTTCATCTCTACAGGCCTGTTTCATGAGGGGGGGTACCCTCAATCATCAGGAGATTTTTCATTCTCATTTCATTCTCTTTTCATTCATTTTTCATCTCCTGATGATTGAGGGTACCCCCCCTCATGAAACAGGCCTGTAGAGATGAAATAGTCTTGTGATTTTTTTTCCCACACATACATATATATATATATATATATATATATATATATATATATATATACACACACGTATATACACACATATATATATATATATATATATACATACACGTATATACACATATATACACATATACATATATATATATATATATATATATATATACACATGTGTGTATATATATATGTGTACATACATATATATATATATATATATATATATATATATATATATATACATGTATGTGTGGGGAAAAAAATCACAAGACTACTTCATCTCTACAGGCCTGTTTCATGAGGGGTTCCCTCAATCATCAGGAGATTTTAATGGGAGCATTCACATACCATGGTTTATATAGGGCACAGAGTGGGTGGGTACAGGCTGGCCTAGGGGCGTGGTGATTGGTTCATGTGTTACCTAGGAGGTGTTTCCGTCTGTGGCGGCATGCTGTTACAATTTCGCTGCGCTTGTTGAGGGATGACAGGTCTGGACGGTATATAATAAACAGTTTCTCTTTCAAGCATAGGTTGCATCTTTTATTACCACTATTGTAAGGTGTGCTGGATGCAAGAATTTGCCATGTTATTGAATATTCAACATTATTGTCTTTGAGGTCCCAAATGTGTTTGCTGAGTTCTGTGGTATTCCGCAGGTTTTGGTTCCTGAAAGAAGCCTTGTGATTGTTCCATCTGGTTTTAAACTCTCCCTCGGTTAATCCTACATATGTGTCGGATGTGTTAATGTCCTTGCGTGTTACCTTAGATTGGTAGACAACTGATGTTTGTAAGCACCCCCCGTTGAGAGGGCAATCAGGTTTCTTTCGGCAGTTGCAGCCTTTGTTGGTTTTGGAGTCGGTCTGTCCGTGGGCCGACGGCTCATTTGCAATTGTTTTGTTGTGGTTTGAGATGATTTGTTGTATATTGTTCATACAGCTGTAGCTCAATTTAATGTTGTTCTTGTTGAATACTTTTCTTAGGGTGTTGTCTTTGGGAAAGTGTTTGTCAATCAGATTGAGGAATTTGTGTCCAATGTTAGTTGAGACGTTTTTGCTGTATGGGGGGTTGTACCAGATGATGTCTGTCACTATATATATACATGTGTATATATATATATATATGTATGTATGATACAAATGTTCCTAATTGTTATAAATCCCACTGTTTATATTAAACATGCTTCACTGATGAGAGTATTTGGCGAGCACCTTTTTGTCCTACTAATTTCAGCGGCCCTTGAACTCTCCGTAGTTTGTTGACGTGTACAACTTTCTCCGACGCTGCCACCGAAAGACGTGTTTTATGCCACTCTCTCTTTGTCTCATTTTGTCCACCAAACCTTTTATGCTGTGTGTGAATGCACAAAGGTTGTTGGAGTGCTAATTGGGCATATTTGGTCAGTGCATGACTGCAAGCTGATTCATGCTAACATGCTATTTAGGCTAGCTGTGTGTACATATTGCATCATTGTGGCTCTATTTACCGCGATCATAGACTGTGTAGTACATGTGCGCGTCTTCCGGGTTATGCCTCAACCAGTGTTCATTTATTTACACATATACACACACATAACACTCATGTACTCATTGTTGAGTTAAGGGTTGAATTGTCCATCCTTGTTCTATTCTCTGTCACTATTTTTCGAACCATGCTGAACACGATCAATCGTCATTCATATTTGATAACGCGATCATTTATTTGTATTAATGACGTGTTAACGTTGACAGCCCTAATAAAAACAATACAATAGATTGTACTATTAACAACCACAGTAGTTTTATGGAGTAATGTCATTAAATGTGTTATTTTAATGGCCATTAACTGGTGTTATCGACTCAATCGGCTTCAGTATGGTGCAAGTGTAGGAAATGAGTGGGCACTGACAAGTCAGACAATGTAGAGGAGGCACATGATTTACTACTTTACTATTATTTTAATGTACTATCGGCATACTTGCCAACCCTCCCGGATTTTCCGGGAGACTCCCGAAATTTAGCGCCTCTCCCGAAATTCAGGCGGAGCTGGAGGCCACGCCCCCTCCAGCTCCATGCGGACCTGAGTCCGCTTTCCCACGATATAAACAGCGTGCCTGCCCAATCACATTATAACTGTAGAATGATGGAGGGCGAGTTCTTGGTTTCTTATGTGGGTTTATTGTTTAGGCAGTTTCATTAACGTCCTCCCAGCGCGGTAACAACACACAACAACAGCAGTCACGTTTTTGTCTACCGTAAAGCAGTTAGTCTGCCGTAAACAGCAATGTTGTGACACTCTTAAAGGGGACAATACTGCCATCTATAACATCAATAACATATACGGCTTTTAGAGAGTGCAGTGCACAACTGCGCACACAACAAGGAGACGAAGCAGAATGCATCATCTGAGAGGGTGTTCGGCATGGTTAGAAAAATAGTGACAGAGAATAGAACAAGGATGGACAATTCAACCCTTAACTCAACAATGAGTAGATGAGTGTTATGTGTGTGTATATGTGTAAATAAATGAACACTGAAATTCAAGTATTTCTCTTATATATATATATATATATATATATATATATATATATATATATATATATATATGTATGTGTGGGGAAAAAAATCACAAGACTATTTCATCTCTACAGGCCTGTTTCATGAGAGGGGGTTCCCTCAATCATCAGGAGATTTTAATGGGAGCATTCACATACCACGGATTATATAGGGCACAGAGTGGGTGGGTACAGGCTGGTGTAGGGGCGTGGTGAGTGGCTCATGTGTTACCTAGGAGGTGTTTCCGTCTGTGGCGGCATGCTGTTACAATTTCGCTGCGCTTGTTGAGGGATGACAGGTCTGGACGGTAAATAATAAACAGTTTTTCTTTCAAGCATAGGTTGCATCTTTTATTACCACTATTGTAAGGTGTGCTGGATGCAAGAATTTGCCATGTTATTGAATATTCAACATTATTGTCTTTGAGGTCCCAAATGTGTTTGCTGAGTTCTGTGGTATTCCGCAGGTTTTGGTTCCTGAAAGAAGCCTTGTGATTGTTCCATCTGGTTTTGAACTCTCCTTCAGTTAATCCTACATATGTGTCGGATGTGTTAATGTCCTTGCGTGTTACCTTAGATTGGTAGACAACTGATGTTTGTAAGCACCCCCCGTTGAGAGGGCAATCAGGTTTCTTTCGACAGTTGCAACCTTTGTTGGTTTTGGAGTCGCTCTGTCCGGGGGCCGACGGCTCATTTGCAATTGTTTTGTTGTGGTTTGAGATGATTTGTCGTATATTGTTCATACAGCTGTAGCTCAATTTAATGTTGTTCTTGTTGAATACTTTTCTTAGGGTGTTGTCTTTGGGAAAGTGTTTGTCAATCAGATTGAGGAATTTGTGTCCAATGTTAGTTGAGACGTTTTTGCTGCTATATATATATATATATATATATATATATATATATATATATATATATATATATAAAAATAAAAATTAAAAATAAAAATAAAAATATATATAACAAAATAAATATATATATATATATATATATATATATATATATATATATATATATATATATATATATATATATATATATATATATATATATAGCTAGAATTCACTGAAAGATACAGCCATGGCGACGCCGACGACGAGTAAGATGAAGAAATACGCTTTGTTGCACCTTTCCTGCCTGAGTCCGGCGATTAGTTGCAAATCTTGCTTTATTGATTGCTTGCACACAGCCAATCCAACACAAAACAAACTAGTCCCCGCCCGCACTCACGCTACCGCTCCCTCTCTTCTCTCGCCCACACACTCACTGACGTCACTCACCTCACATGCTCACCTATTAAAGGGCCACACACACACATACGCTACTCTCCTAACAGCTTGTAAGTTCCAAGTCGCAGCTGCGATTGGACCTGGATAGCCTCCGGGAAGAAGTAGTGGACTACCAAGTGCTTGGCACTGAAGATCTTCCTCAGGAAGCAAAGATTGACCGGTTTTGGGCCATGCTAGGGAGAGATGGAAGATTCCAGACTCTAATGCATTTGATGAAAGCACTTTTGTGCGTGCCACACATCAATGCATCATCAGAGAGGGTGTTCAGCATGGTTAGAAAAATAGTGACAGAGAATAGAACAAGGATGGACAATTCAACCCTTAACTCAACAATGAGTAGATGAGTGTTATGTGTGTGTATATGTGTAAATAAATGAACACTGAAATTCAAGTATTTCTTTTATTTATATATACATATATATATATATATATATATATAATAAAATAAATATATATATATATATAGCTAGAATTCACTGAAAGTCGAATATTTCTTATATATATATATATATATATATATATATATATATATATATATATATATTAGAGATGCGCGGATAGGCAATTATTTCATCCGCAACCGCATCAGAAAGTCGTCAACCATCCGCCATCCACCCGACCTAACATTTGATCAGAACCGCACCCGCCCGCACCCGCCCGTTGTTATATATCTAATATAGACGATGCAAGGCATTAGTGAGGTTATAAAGCTTTTGCCTGTTAAAGAAAGGAGACTGATCCAATGCAGCACAGACATTCGCGTGCCACGCTGTCACGGCCCAGACGCACACCAGTGCGCAATCCTATGGGAGCCGCGCTGAGCGCACCTCCAAGTGCGTCTGGCTGCCGGCGACGGCCGGGTATGAGCCCGACGCTCCAGCGCCATCCATTTTCAGGGCTAGTTGATTCGGCAGGTGGGTTGTTACACACTCCTTAGCGGGTTCCGACTTCCATGGCCACCGTCCTGCTGTCTATATCAACCAGGGTGAGCCCCACCCCTTTCGTGAGCGCACTGCGCGCGGAGTGGCCCCTGTTACGCGCCCCCGGCAACAGGGGTGGCGGGCAGGTAAGCTGCGCGGGCGGAGCGCGCGGAGTGACCCCTGTTACGAACCCCCGGCCACGGGGGTGGCGGGCAGGTAAGCTGCTTACCTGCTGCGCGTGACGCCGGCCGCGGCGAAGGCGGACGAGGCGGGGTGTCGGTGCGGTGGGCGCGGTGGTGACCCTGGACGTGCGTCGGGCCCTTCTCGCGGATCGCCTCAGCTACGGCTCCCGGTGGGGCCCTCTCGGGGGAAGGGGCCTCGGTCCCGGACCCCGGCGAGGCCGTCCCTTGTCCGCTCCGTAAAAGTGTCCATCTCTTTTTTTTTTTTTTCTTCTGTTGTGGCATATGCAGCAGGTGCCTGCTCGTTTTTCGTATGTGGGTAACAACATTTAACTATGTATATATATTTCCCAATTGGTTTAACTGCCACCCGCCTGAATCTATTTAAAATCTTTTTTTTTTTTTATTTCAACCGCCCGACCCGACCCACGGATAAAATCTAATTTTTTTAAATTTCATCCGCCCGATCCGCGGATAATCCGCGGACTCCGCGGTTGTGCCCGCAAACCGCGCATCTCTAATATATATATATATATATATATAATAAAATAAATATATATATATATAGCTAGAATTCACTGAAAGTCAAGTATTTCTTATATATATATATATATATATATATATATATGAAATACTTGAATTGGTGAATTCTAGCTGTAAATATACTCCTGCCCTCTTAACCACGCCCCCCGCCCCACCCCTAACCACGCCCACCCCACCCCCCGAAATCGGAGGTCTCAAGGTTGGCAAGTATGACTATCGGACTATAAGGCGCATTTAAAAACAGTGTGCCTTACAACCCGGTGCGCCTATTGTACGTATTAATTCTGGCTGTGCTTACCGACCTCGAAGCGGTTTCATTTGGTACATGGTGTAACGATAAGTGTGACCAGTAGATGGCAGTCAAACATACGAGATACGTGTAGACTGCACCGTTTCATGTGCTTCAACATAGGAGTGTGTGTATGAGGTATTATCTGGCGTTTTGTTTCGCAATATTATACAAAAGCAACTTTTCTTACCTTCTGGTACCTGCTGATCTGTATTCGGGATCTGCATAAATCCTGAAAAATTGTCCACCTTTGCATCGTAGTCGATAAGCTTCTTCTTTTTCCTCTATCTTCTTGTTATGTGACATTCATCCTCCACTGTTGCCATTTCTAATATAAAGTAGTGTAAAGTTTTTACTTATATCTGTCAGTGAACTCACCATGAAAGCGCTAAAACATACCGGTGTAGTGACTTTACATTATTCACCCAAGGAACTTTAGTTATTAGAGCCATGCAAGGCCCTAACCAAAACCCATCAGGAGCAATGTTAAAGTGTCTTGCTCAAGGACACAACGGGCATGACGAGGTTGGTAGAAGGTGGGGATCGAACCAGGAACCCTCAGGTTGCTGGCAATAGTTTGGCATTGCTTGTGTTGTAAGTCCAGTTTGTTCCATAGTTTTAAATAAATGACTCTGAAAGCAAGCAAGACCAAAACGTTGATGTTCCATTGAAAATAGAGAAAATGTTTTAGTACGACTTTGGTAAGCAACCCGCTTGATGGCTTGTCAGCGCATTACGGCTACCATAGTCAGACGTACTGTGCTACTTATCAGGGAACTAGACCCGCTCATTGTTAAGTTAAAAAAGTACCAATGATTGTCACACACGCACACTAGGTGACGTTTTTGGTGAATTTACAAAACTGACACAATAAGTTAATAATACTAACACAAACACTCGTGAACGTGTTAGCATATTAGCTAATACAAACAACGCTAGCTTCATTACGTTACGACAGCGCGTGCAAATATGCGTGGAAACACTCCGACGGACGTCACACGTGGGACGGTTTAGTGAGCACGGATTGTTTTAGTTCTATTGTAAGACGTTGCTTGGAGGGATACATCAAGAATCCATTCGAGTGGAACCGCTATGGGCCGCTTCTACTTCCGGTTGAAAGCACTGAATGGAAGGACACAGAAGCACCTGCAGCGGGCCGTCAGCGGAGAAAAATCAATAAATTAGCCACACCGTTTTATAAGCCGCAGGGCTCTAAGCGTAGGAAAAAAGCTGCGGCTTTTAGTCCGGAATTTACCGTATATATTTAAAAGTTAAAGTACCAATGATTGTCATGCACACACACACACGAGGTGTGGTGAGATTATTCTCTGCATTTGACCCGTCGCCCTTTGTTCACCCCCCTGGGAGGTGAGGGGAGCAGTGAGCAGCAGCGGTGGCCCGCGCCCGGGGAATAATTTTTGGCGATTTAACCCCCAATTCCAACCCTTGATGCTGAGTGGTAATGAGTCCCATTTGTACAGTCTAGCTACCAAAAGCGCCTTATTGAAAAATTAGCTACACCATTTTATAAGCCGCAGGGTTTTAAGCGTAGGAAAAAAGCAGCGGCTTGTCGTCCGGAATTTACTGTATACATTTAAAAGTTAAAGTACCAATGATTGTCATGCACACACACAGACGAGGTGTGTCAAAATTATTCTCTGCATTTGACCCATCACCCTTGATCACCCCCTGGGAGGTGAGGGGAGCAGTGAGCAGCAGCGGTGGCCTGCGCCCGGGGAATCATTTTTGGTGATTTAACCCCCAATTCCAACCCTTGATGCTGAGTGGTAATGAGTCCCATTTTTATAGTCTAGCTATCAAGGCTACCAAAAGCGCCTTATCAATAAATTAGCCACACCGTTTTATAAGCCGCAGGGTTTTAAGCGTAGGAAAAAAGCAGCGGCTTGTCGTCCGGAATTTACTGTATACATTTAAAAGTTAAAGTACCAATGATTGTCACACACACACACACGAGGTGTGGCGAAAATATTCTCCTAATTTGACCTGTCGCCCTTTGTTCACCCCCCCCTCCCGGGAGGTGAGGGGAGCAGTGAGGAGCAGCGGTGGCCCGCGCTCGGGGAATATTTTTTGGCGATTTAACCCCCAATTCCAACCCTTGATACTGAGTGGTAATGAGTCCCATTTTTATAGTCTAGCTACCAAGGCTACCAAAAGCGCCTTATCGATAAATTAGCTACACCGTTTTATAAGCCGCAGGGTTCTAAGCGTAGGAAAAAAGCAGCGGCTTGTCGACCGGAATTTACCGTATATAATTAAAAGTTAAAGTAGCAATGATTGTCATGCACACACACACACGAGGTGTGGTGAGATTATTCTCTGCGATTGACCCATCGCCCTTTGTTCACCCCCCTGGGAGGTGAGAGGAGCAGTGAGCAGCAGCGGTGGCCGCGCCCGGGAATTTTTTTGGGTGATTTAACCCCCAATTCCAACCCTTAATGCTGAGTGCCAAGCAGGGAGGTAATGGGTCCCTTTTTTTTTTTTTGTCTTTGGCGGACACTCTAACCACTAGGCGGTGCGCCCTATGGTCCGCACAATACGGTAATTGATATCTCCCAATGACTTTTACGCTTTCTCTTCAGTCCTTTCTTCTCTTTCTTTTCTATTGACGTTGCATCTCTTTATCTCTCATCTGTCCCTTGGTGTCCTTCTCTCTCTCTCACTCTCTCTCTTTCTCTCTCTCTCTCTCTCCTTCCGTTTTTAAACCCCCTTTCGTAACTCATCCTTTCATCCGTCCTCTCTCTCTATCCTTCACATGGCCTCTTCATTACCCGGGCTGCCTGCCACACCGCCGCCCTGCCCTCCAACTGACGGCGTAGTAAAGGAAATGTCAGAAGATTTGTGTTCCTGGTTCGATGCCGGGAGAATCAGTCAAAGCGCTTGTTCTCCTCCCTCTTGTGCACTCGGCTTTTATGTTCAATTTCATGCTGCCGCGCCTTTTACAAGGAATTGATTGTGAGCAACTTTATACGGCGTGTGTGTGCACGGGGGGATGGCTGATGGTTGTCCACGCAAAAACGCTAAACTAACATGTGGACGAACGTGTGCATCGTTCCAGTGAGGAGAGTTGGAGATGCTCGGCCAGCTGATGCTGTGTTGCTAGGCAACCTAAACTGTGAGAAGACGCCTGACTTTTACAAAGGGAAACTCTGTTTATCTAAAAAAGTTGCAAGGTTGCAATGAATTGTTGATCTATTTAAGGCTCCAAATAATTCCCATCAAAAAATCTACTTAAAAATATTTTATGGGGAAAAAATTGCATATTTTTGTGTGTTTGCTGTAACAAAAAACAAAGATTTTCTTGACAAAAACAAAACAAAAAAACAAAAAAAAATAATAAACATATAATCAACGGAAGAATCTGAAGTTGATCTACAGATTCAAGCAATTAAAGTAAATAAATAAAATAAAATGATGACTTATTTTTTTAACACTTTTATGAGTGGGGCCCTTCTGGATCCCCAATAATTTTAGTGAGACTTTATTTTTTATTTTATTTTTTTTTTAAGTGTCTTTGCTCAAAAATAGAGAAAATAAATCAATGTTGTTTTGAATTATTGATCTATTTAAGACTCCAATTAATTCACATCAAAAATTCCACCTAAAAATATTTATGGGGAAAATATTGCATATTTTGTGTGTTTTCTGTATCAAACACAAAGATGGATCTGGAGATTCAAGCAAATACAGTAAAAAAAAAAAATTATCTAAATAAATGTTGTTATGAATTATTGATTACTTCCCATCAAAAATTCCACTTAAAAATATTTATGGGTCAAATATTGCTTATTTTGTGTGTTTGCTGTATCAAAAACAAAGATGTCCTTGACAAAAAGGGCATACAACAAACCAAAAAATTAAAGTACACAAATAAAATAAAATTATGACCTTTTTTTTAACACTTTTATGAGTGGGGCCCTTCTGGATCCCAATACTTTTAGTGGGGCTTTTTTTTTTTAACTGTCATTGCTCAAAAAAAATAAAAAATAAATCAAGGTTACAATGAATTATTGATCTATTTAAGGCTCCATTTAATTCACATCAAAAATTCCACCTAAAAATATTTATGGGGAAAATATTGCTTATTTTGTGTGTTTGCTGTATCAAACACAAAGATTGATCTAAAGATTCAAGCAAATACAGTAACAAAAAAATATATATATATATCTAAATTAGTGTTATGAATCATTGATTACTTCCCATCAAAAATTCCACTTAAAAATATTTATGGGTCAAATGTTGCTTATTTTGTGTGTTTGCTATATCAAAAACAAAGATTTCCTGGACAAAGGGGCATAAAACAAATTAAAAAATTCAAGTAAACAAAATAAAATGATGACTTATTTTTAACACTTTTATGAGTGGGGCCCTTCTGGATCCCCAAGAATTTTAGTGGGACTTTTTTTTTTTTTTTTTTTTTTTTAAATGTGTCTTTGCTCAAAAACCCCCCAAAATAAATCAATGTTGTTATGAATTATTGATCTATTTAAGGCTCCAATTAATTCACATCAAAAATTCCACCTAAAAATATGTATGGGGAAAATATTGCATAAAATTGTGACTTATTTTTAACACTTTTATGAGTGGGGCCCTTCTGGATCCCAATACTTTTAGTGGGGCTTTTTTTTTTTAAACTGTCATTGCTCCAAAAAAATAAAAAATAAATCAAGGTTGCAATGAATTGTTGATCTATTTAAGGCTCCAATTAATTCACATCAAAAAATCTACTTAAAAATATTTTATGGGGAAAAAATTGCATATTTTGTGTGTTTGCTGTAACAAAAAACAAAGATTTTCTTGACAAAAACAAAACAAAAAAACAAAAAAAAATAATAAACATATAATCAACGGAAGAATCTGAAGTTGATCTACAGATTCAAGCAATTAAAGTAAATAAATAAAATAAAATGATGACTTATTTTTTTAACACTTTTATGAGTTGGGCCCTTCTGGATCCCCAATAATTTTAGTGAGACTTTATTTATTTATTTTTTTTTTTTTAAGTGTCTTTGCTCAAAAATAGAGAAAATAAATCAATGTTGTTTTGAATTATTGATCTATTTAAGGCTCCAATTAATTCACATCAAAAATTCCACCTAAAAATATTTATGGGGAAAATATTGCATATTTTGTGTGTTTGCTGTATCAAACACAAAGATGGATCTGGAGATTCAAGCAAATACAGTAAAAAAAAAAATATATCTAAATAAATGTTATGAATTATTGATTACTTCCCATCAAAAATTCCACTTAAAAATATTTATGGGTCAAATATTGCTTATTTTGTGTGTTTGCTGTATCAAAAACAAAGATGTCCTTGACAAAAAGGGCATACAACAAACCAAAAAATTAAAGTACACAAATAAAATAAAATTATGACCTTTTTTTTAACACTTTTATGAGTGGGGCCCTTCTGGATCCCAATACTTTTAGTGGGGCTTTTTTTTTTTAACTGTCATTGCTCAAAAAAAATAAAAAATAAATCAAGGTTACAATGAATTATTGATCTATTTAAGGCTCCATTTAATTCACATCAAAAATTCCACCTAAAAATATTTATGGGGAAAATATTGCTTATTTTGTGTGTTTGCTGTATCAAACACAAAGATTGATCTAAAGATTCAAGCAAATACAGTAACAAAAAATAAATATATATCTAAATTAGTGTTATGAATCATTGATTACTTCCCATCAAAAATTCCACTTAAAAATATTTATGGGTCAAATGTTGCTTATTTTGTGTGTTTGCTATATCAAAAACAAAGATTTCCTGGACAAAGAGGCATAAAACAAATTAAAAAATTAAAGTAAACAAAATAAAATGATGACTTATTTTTAACACTTTTATGAGTGGGGCCCCTTATGGATCCCCAATAATTTTAGTGGGACTTTTTTTTTTTTTTTTTTTTTTTTTTTTTTTTTAATGTGTCTTTGCTCAAAAAACCCCCAAAATAAATCAATGTTGTTATGAATTATTGATCTATTTAAGGCTCCAATTAATTCACATCAAAAATTCCACCTAAAAATATGTATGGGGAAAATATTGCATAAAATTGTGACTTATTTTTAACACTTTTATGAGTGGGGCCCTTCTGGATCCCAATACTTTTAGTGGGGCTTTTTTTTTTTAAACTGTCATTGCTCCAAAAAAATAAAAAATAAATCAAGGTTGCAATGAATTGTTGATCTATTTAAGGCTCCAATTAATTCACATCAAAAAATCTACTTAAAAATATTTTATGGGGAAAAAATGGCATATTTTGTGTGTTTGCTGTAACAAAAAACAAAGATTTTCTTGACAAAAACAAACCAAAAAACCAAAAAATAATAATAAACATATAATCAACGGAAGAATCTGAAGTTGATCTACAGATTCAAGCAATTAAAGTAAATAAATAAAATAAAATGATGACTTATTTTTTTAACACTTTTATGAGTGGGGCCCTTCTGGATCCCCAATAATTTTAGTGAGACTTTATTTTTTATTTTTTTTTTTTTTTAAGTGTCTTTGCTCAAAAATAGAGAAAATAAATCAATGTTGTTTTGAATTATTGATCTATTTAAGACTCCAATTAATTCACATCAAAAATTCCACCTAAAAATATTTATGGGGAAAATATTGCATATTTTGTGTGTTTTCTGTATCAAACACAAAGATGGATCTGGAGATTCAAGCAAATACAGTAAAAAAATAAATAAATCTAAATCAATGTTGTTATGAATTATTGATTACTTCCCATCAAAAATTCCACTTAAAAATATTTATGGGTCAAATATTGCTTATTTTGTGTGTTTGCTGTATCAAAAACAAAGATTTCCTTGACAAAAAGGGCATAAAACTAACAAAATAATTAAAGTAAACAAATAAAATAAAATTATGACTTATTTTTAACACTTTTATGAGTGGGGCCCTTCTGGATCCCAATACTTTTAGTGGGGATTTAAAAAAAATAAAAAAATAATAGGCCGGCTCTTCACAAATTCCTCAGTAAATTCACCAAAACGTCACCGTGGAGTTATTGAGTCAGTTTAGCTGATTGGAGAGCCAGCTTGCGCAGCTAGTGGGTCCATGACGACGACTTCTGTTTTGTCTGATCAGCCGTTTTACTGCCTTGTTACAGGCACTGTTTGAAAGCCATTAAGG
>NC_084550.2:68985000-69010000 GCF_033978685.3 Nerophis lumbriciformis
TCCTAAGTGTCCCAATACTTTTGTCTATGTTTAGTCCGAAGTGTCCCAATAGTTTTGTTCAGTGGTGTTACTAAGTGTCCCAATACTTTTGTCAAAGTGTAGTCCTAAGTGTCCCAATACTTTTGTCCAGTGTAAATGTCCCAATACTTTTGTCAAGTTTTCGTCATAAGTGTTCCAATACTTTCGTCCAGTGGTAGTCATAAGTGTCCCAATACTTTTGTCAAGTTGTAGTCCCAAGTGTCCAAATACTTTTGTCCACTTTTCGTCCTATGTGTCCCAATACTTTTGTCCAGTGGTAGTCATAAGTGTCCCAATACTTTTGTCTACTTTTAGTCCTAAGTGTCCCAATACTTTTGTCCAGTGGTAGTCATAAGTGTCCCAAGACTTTTGTCCAGTGTAGGTGTCCCAATACTTTTGTCCAGTTGTATTCCTAAGTGTGCCAATACTTATGTCCTGTTTTAGTCCTAAGTGTCCCAATACTTTTGTCCAGTTGTAGTCCTAAGTGTCCCAAGACTTTTGTCCAGTGTAAGCGTCCCAATACTTTTGTCCAGTGGTAGTCCTAGGAGTTCCAAGAGTTTTGTCAAGTTTTTGTCCTAAGTGTCCCAATACTTTTGTCAAGTTGTAGTCCTAAGTGTCCCAAAACTTTAGTCCAGTGTAAGTGTCCCAATACTTTTGTCAAGTGGTAGGCTTAAGTGTCCCAATACTTTTGTCTATGTTTAGTCCGAAGTGTCCCAATAGTTTTGTTCAGTGGTGTTACTAAGTGTCCCAATACTTTTGTCAAGGTGTAGTCCTAAGTGTCCCAATACTTTTGTCCAGTGTAAATGTCCCAATACTTTTGTCAAGTTTTCGTCATCAGTGTTCCAATACTTTTGTCCAGTGGTAGTCATAAGTGTCCCAATACTTTTGTCAAGTTGTAGTCCCAAGTGTCCAAATACTTTTGTCCACTTTTCGTCCTAAGTGTCCCAATACTTTTGTCCAGTGGTAGTCATAAGTGTCCCAAGACTTTTGTCCAGTGTAAGCGTCCCAATACTTTTGTCCAGTGGTAGTCCTAGGAGTTCCAAGAGTTTTGTCAAGTTTTAGTCCCAAGTGGCCCAATACATTTGTCAAGTTTTTGTCCTAAGTGTCCCAATACTTTTGTCAAGTTGTAGTCCTAAGTGTCCCAAAACTTTAGTCCAGTGTAAGTGTCCCAATACTTTTGTCAAGTGGTAGGCTTAAGTGTCCCAATACTTTTGTCCAGTTGTAGTCCTAAGTGTCCCAAGACTTTTGTCCAGTGTAAGCGTCCCAATACTTTTGTCCAGTGGTAGTCCTAGGAGTTCCAAGAGTTTTGTCAAGTTTTAGTCCCAAGTGGCCCAATACATTTGTCAAGTTTTTGTCCTAAGTGTCCCAATACTTTTGTCAAGTTGTAGTCCTAAGTGTCCCAAAACTTTAGTCCAGTGTAAGTGTCCCAATACTTTTGTCAAGTGGTAGGCTTAAGTGTCCCAATACTTTTGTCTATGTTTAGTCCGAAGTGTCCCAATAGTTTTGTTCAGTGGTGTTACTAAGTGTCCCAATACTTTTGTCAAGGTGTAGTCCTAAGTGTCCCAATACTTTTGTCCAGTGTAAATGTCCCAATATTTTTGTCAAGTTTTCGTCATAAGTGTTCCAATACTTTTGTCCAGTGGTAGTCATAAGTGTCCCAATACTTTTGTCAAGTTGTAGTCCCAAGTGTCCAAATACTTTTGTCCACTTTTCGTCCTAAGTGTCCCAATACTTTTGTCCAGTGGTAGTCATAAGTGTCCCAATACTTTTGTCCAGTTGTATTCCTAAGTGTCCCAATACTTATGTCCAGTTTTAGTCCTAAGTGTCCCAATACTTTTGTCCAGTTGTAGTCCTAAGTGTCCCAAGACTTTTGTCCAGTGTAAGCGTCCCAATACTTTTGTCCAGTGGTAGTCCTAGGAATTCCAAGAGTTTTGTCAAGTTTTAGTCCCAAGTGGCCCAATACATTTGTCAAGTTTTTGTCCTAAGTGTCCCAATACTTTTGTCAAGTTGTAGTCCTAAGTGTCCCAAAACTTTAGTCCAGTGTAAGTGTCCCAATACTTTTGTCAAGTGGTAGGCTTAAGTGTCCCAATACTTTTGTCCAGTTGTAGTCCTAAGTGTCCCAAGACTTTTGTCCAGTGTAAGCGTCCCAATACTTTTGTCCAGTGGTAGTCCTAGGAGTTCCAAGAGTTTTGTCAAGTTTTAGTCCCAATTGGCCCAATACATTTGTCAAGTTTTTGTCCTAAGTGTCCCAATACTTTTGTCAAGTTGTAGTCCTAAGTGTCCCAAAACTTTAGTCCAGTGTAAGTGTCCCAATACTTTTGTCAAGTGGTAGGCTTAAGTGTCCCAATACTTTTGTCTATGTTTAGTCCGAAGTGTCCCAATAGTTTTGTTCAGTGGTGTTACTAAGTGTCCCAATACTTTTGTCAAGGTGTAGTCCTAAGTGTCCCAATACTTTTGTCCAGTGTAAATGTCCCAATACTTTTGTCAAGTTTTCGTCATAAGTGTTCCAATACTTTTGTCCAGTGGTAGTCATAAGTGTCCTAATACTTTTGTCAAGTTGTAGTCCCAAGTGTCCAAATACTTTTGTCCACTTTTCGTCCTAAGTGTCCCAATACTTTTGTCCAGTGGTAGTCATAAGTGTCCCAATACTTTTGTCCAGTTGTATTCCTAAGTGTCCCAATACTTATGTCCAGTTTTAGTCCTAAGTGTCCCAATACTTTTGTCCAGTTGTAGTCCTAAGTGTCCCAAGACTTTTGTCCAGTGTAAGCGCCCAATACTTTTGTCCAGTGGTAGTCCTAGGAATTCCAAGAGTTTTGTCAAGTTTTAGTCCCAAGTGGCCCAATACATTTGTCAAGTTTTTGTCCTAAGTGTCCCAATACTTTTGTCAAGTTGTAGTCCTAAGTGTCCCAAAACTTTAGTCCAGTGTAAGTGTCCCAATACTTTTGTCAAGTGGTAGGCTTAAGTGTCCCAATACTTTTGTCCAGTTGTAGTCCTAAGTGTCCCAAGACTTTTGTCCAGTGTAAGCGTCCCAATACTTTTGTCCAGTGGTAGTCCTAGGAGTTCCAAGAGTTTTGTCAAGTTGTAGTCCCAATTGGCCCAATACATTTGTCAAGTTTTTGTCCTAAGTGTCCCAATACTTTTGTCAAGTTGTAGTCCTAAGTGTCCCAAAACTTTAGTCCAGTGTAAGTGTCCCAATACTTTTGTCAAGTGGTAGGCTTAAGTGTCCCAATACTTTTGTCTATGTTTAGTCCGAAGTGTCCCAATAGTTTTGTTCAGTGGTGTTACTAAGTGTCCCAATACTTTTGTCAAGTTGTAGTCCTAAGTGTCCCAAAACTTTAGTCCAGTGTAAGTGTCCCAATACTTTTGTCAAGTGGTAGGCTTAAGTGTCCCAATACTTTTGTCTATGTTTAGTCCGAAGTGTCCCAATAGTTTTGTTCAGTGGTGTTACTAAGTGTCCCAATACTTTTGTCAAGGTGTAGTCCTAAGTGTCCCAATACTTTTGTCCAGTGTAAATGTCCCAATACTTTTGTCAAGTTTTCGTCATAAGTGTTCCAATACTTTTGTCCAGTGGTAGTCATAAGTGTCCTAATACTTTTGTCAAGTTGTAGTCCCAAGTGTCCAAATACTTTTGTCCACTTTTCGTCCTAAGTGTCCCAATACTTTTGTCCAGTGGTAGTCATAAGTGTCCCAATACTTTTGTCTAGTGTACCTACCTTGTCTGCATTGTGTGGGCACGCTGGTGCTTCCTGCTTTTAAGCAGCCATCTAGAAAAAACAGCAGCGCAGCAGTTCTTTGAAGGGTCATAAAATCAAAACCGGAGCAGTTATAAAAACGCTGTTCTATACTTTTATACACAAGGGTTCAATCTCTCTCCTGTGTTAGTTTGAAGCCGACAAACGCGCTCAGAGGAGATAAGTTTTGAAGGAAGGTGACCGGTTTTTACAAAAAAAATGTTTTGAAGGGGGAATAGCAAACTTCCTGTTGATATTTGCTTGGGGTTGTCAATCTATGAAATGTAGGTCTGAGTGAGACCTACATAGAGGTTTTTGTTTCATGTCTCTCCGACCTTCCCAGTGAGAGTTACAGGCAGTTTTGTCATTTTTTTCTTCCGAGGAGCAGTTTTTTGTGCGTTTTATTCAAAAATTGCGCGATAGCGCAATTTTTGAGATTTGGGGTTAGGTATTTTTATTAGATCGCAATTTTTGCCAGTCCTGACGTGTGTGTTCAGTTTGGTGAGTTTTGAAGCGTGTTAAGGGGGTCAAATTACAGCTCAAAGAGGCAAAAGTGACTGTTTTTAGTACTTTTTTCTCTTGAAGGGGGAATTGCCAACTTCCTGTTGATTTCAGCCCGAGGATGTACTATTATGAAATCTAGGTCTGTACATAGAGGTATTTGTTTCATGTCTCTCCGACCTTCCTAGTGGGAGTTACAGGCAGTCTAGTTTTTTTTTCCCTAGGGGGCGCTAGAGCGCAATTTTGAGTTTTGGGGTTCGGTTTTTTTATTAAAAGGCAATTTTCGCAGGTCCTGATGTGTGGGTCAAATATGGTGAGTTTTGAAGCATGTTAAGTGGGTCAAATTACAGCTCAAAGAGGCGGCCGGTATAATAATAATAAAACCTTACAAATTCAATAGGTCCTTATGTTCCATTGCATAAGGACTCCCTTTGGGAGTCCTTATGCAATGGGCCATGCGGGCCCTAATAATAATAATTATACTAATAAATAGTATTTTGGTGTAAAGTGTGAGAATACTTGGACATTCACACAATGAAGAGATTACAAGTCATGAAGTTTGTGGACAAAATATGCAATATTTTGAAGGTTTGATCGCTGCTTAACTTTTGCATGAAGTGCGTGGAGCATATATAAAAAGTCAAAGACAAAGAAAGACTTTTGATGCTTCTAAACGTATTTTCCGGACTATAAGGCGCACTTAAAATAATTTTTTCCCCCCTCAAAACTCGACAGCACGCCTTATAACCCGGTGCGCCTAATGTACGGAATACTTCTGGACCTCGAAGCTATTTTATTCGGTACATGGTGTAATGATAAGTGTGACCAGTAGATGGCAGTCACACATAAGAGATACGTGTAGACTGCAATATGACTCAAGTAAACAACACCAACATTGTATATGTTCCATTGAAAATATAGAACATTACACACGGCGCCTGCGATGAGGTGGCGACTTGTCCAGGGTGTACCCCGCCTTCCGCCCGATTGTGGCTGAGATAGGCTCCAGCGCCCCCCGCGACCCCGAAGGGAATAAGCGGTAGCAAATGGATGGATGGATACACACGGCGCTCAAAAATCCATCAAAATGTTTTAGTAGGACTTATAACCCGGTGCGACTAATGTACGGAATAATTCTGGGTGTGCTTACCGACCTTGAAGCTATTTTATTCGGTACATGGTGTAATGATAAGTGTGACAAGTAGATGGCAGTCACACATAAGAGATACGTGTCGACTGCACTGTGACTCAAGTAAACAACACCAACATTTTATATGTTCCGTTGAAAATATAGAACATTACACACGGCGCTCAAAAATCCATCAAGATGTTTAAGTTGAACTTCCAACGAAGGTTTTATTCTTTATTATTATTATTATTATTATTATTATTCTCCCGCAACTTTGCGCTGTAATCTTCCGCAACTTTGCGCTGTAATTTGACCCCCTTAGCATGCTTCAAAACTCACCAAATTTTACACACACATCAGTAAGAAACGCCAAAACTTTTTATCAAAAAACCAAACCCCTAAACTCAAAATTGCGCTCTAGCGCCCCCTAGGAAAAAAAAAACTAGACTGCCTGTAACTCCTACTAGGAAGGTCGGAAAGACATGAAACAAAAACCTCTATGTAGGTCTGACTTAGACCTAGATCTCATAATAGTACATTCTCGGGCTTAAATCAACAGGAAGTTGGTAATTCCCCCTTCAAGACAAAAAAGTACTAAAAACAGTCACTTTTGCCTCTTTGAGCTCTAATTTGACCCCCTTAACATGCTTCAAAACTCACCAAATTTTACACACACATCAGTAATAAACGCCAAAACTTTTTATCAAAAAACCAAACCCCTAAACTCAAAATTGCGCTCTAGCGCCCCCTAGGGGAAAAAAAAAACTAGACTGCCTGTAACTCCTACTAGGAAGGTCGGAAAGACATGAAACAAAAACCTCTATGTAGGTCTGACTTAGACCTAGATCTCATAATAGTACATTCTCAGGCTTAAATCAACAGGAAGTTGGTAATTCCCCCTTCAAGACAAAAAAAGTACTAAAAACAGTCACTTTTGCCTCTTTGAGCTCTAATTTGACCCCCTTAACATGCTTCAAAACTCACCAAATTTTACACACACATCAGTAATAAACGCCAAAACTTTTTATCAAAAAACCAAACCCCTAAACTCAAAATTGCGCTCTAGCGCCCCCTAGGGAAAAAAAAAAACTAGACTGCCTGTAACTCCTACTAGGAAGGTCGGAAAGACATGAAACAAAAACCTCTATGTAGGTCTGACTTAGACCTAGATCTCATAATAGTACATTCTCGGGCTTAAATCAACAGGAAGTTGGTAATTCCCCCTTCAAGACAAAAAAGTACTAAAAACAGTCACTTTTGCCTCTTTGAGCTCTAATTTGACCCCCTTAACATGCTTCAAAACTCACCAAATTTTACACACACATCAGTAATAAACGCCAAAACTTTTTATCAAAAAACCAAACCCCTAAACTCAACATTGCGCTCTAGCGCCCCCTAGGGGAAAAAAAAAACTAGACTGCCTGTAACTCCTACTAGGAAGGTCGGAAAGACATGAAACAAAAACCTCTATGTAGGTCTGACTTAGACCTAGATCTCATAATAGTACATTCTCGGGCTTAAATCAACAGGAAGTTGGTAATTCCCCCTTCAAGACAAAAAAAGTACTAAAAACAGTCACTTTTGCCTCTTTGAGCTCTAATTTGACCCCCTTAACATGCTTCAAAACTCACCAAATTTTACACACACATCAGTAATAAACGCCAAAACTTTTTATCAAAAAACCAAACCCCTAAACTCAAAATTGCGCTCTAGCGCCCCCTAGGGAAAAAAAAAAAACTAGACTGCCTGTAACTCCTACTAGGAAGGTCGGAAAGACATGAAACAAAAACCTCTATGTAGGTCTGACTTAGACCTAGATCTCATAATAGTACATTCTCGGGCTAAAATCAACAGGAAGTTGGTAATTCCCCCTTCAAGACAAAAAAAGTACTAAAAACAGTCACTTTTGCCTCTTTGAGCTCTAATTTGACCCCCTTAACATGCTTCAAAACTCACCAAACTGAACACACACATCAGGTCTGGCTAAAACGGTGATCTAATGAAAAAACCTAACCCCAAATCTAAAGAATTGTGCTCTACCGCAATTTTTTTATAAAACGCAGAAAAAACTGCTCCTCGGAAGAAAATAATTACAAAACTGCCTGTAACTCCCACTGGAAAAGTCGGAGAGACATGAAACAAAAACCTCTATGTAGGTCTCACTTAGACCTACATTTCATAGATTGACAACCCTCAGAAAAAATCAACAGGAAGTTTGCTATTCCCCCTTCAAAACACATTTTCTGTAAAAACCGGTCACCTTCCTTCAAAAACGAACTCCTCTGAGCGCTTACCAAAGTCCTACTAAAACATTTTGATACATTTTTGAGCGCCGTGTGTAATGTTCTATATTTTCAATGGAACATATAAAATGTTGGTGTTGTTTACTTGAGTCATATTGCAGTCCACTCATATCTCTTATGTGTGACTGCCACCGCTTGATGGATTGTACTGTGCTTCAACATAGGAGTATTATTATGGGGTGTGTACAAGGTAAGACGTATTATCTGGCGTTTTGTTTCGCGATATTATGCAAAAGCAACTTTTCTTACCTTCTGGTACCTGCTGATCTGTATTTTGGGATCTGCATAAGTCCTGAAAATTTGCTTTTTCCTCTATCTTCTTGTTATGTGACATTCGTCCTCCGCTGTTGCCATTTCTAATATAAAGTAGTGTAAAGTTCTTACTTATATCTGTCAGTGAACTCACCATGAAAGCACGAAAACATACCGGTGTAGTGACTTGACATTATTCACCCGAGGAACTTTAGTTATTAGAGAGTTCCAGTCGGACGTTTTTTTTTTCACGGGGACACATTTTTGGGTGTTGTTGTTTCTAAAAACAGTAAGCTCCATCTTTTGACACTTCTTCCACGCCCGTCCTTGCACGCTACACCGCTACAACAAAGATGACGCGGGGGAGAAGACGCCGTCGAAGTGGAGGCACGTAAATAAGACCGCCCACAAAACGGCGCATCCTGAAGAGACTTGAAGATGATGTGTAAAACATCATCCATGCAACATTTTGAGCAAAGAACCACCATCACATGTTATGTAGACCACAAGGAAGTCTTTTACATTTAGAAAAAAATATATATACAACATGACTCCTTTAATTTGTGCCCGTCACGGATTGTCCATAACGAACACCATGTTCAAGCATAAGGGTGTCCATATGTGCACTTAGCACCAGGACACCCTAGGCCGCAGTTCTATGATCGGCGTTGTAGTTGTGTCATCGGATTTGCGGCCTCATGTTTTGGACACTCGGGTGAAGAGAGGGGCGGAGCTTTCTACCGATCACCACCTGGTGGTGAGTTGGCTGCGATGGTGGGGGAGGATGCCGGACAGACCTGGCAGGCCCAAACGCATTGTGAGGGTTTGCTGGGAACGTCTGGCAGAGTCTCCTGTCAGAGAGAGTTTCAATTCCCACCTCCGGAACGACTTTGAACATGTCACGAGGGAGGTGCTGGACATTGAGTCCGAGTGGACCATGTTCCGCACCTCTATTGTCGAGGCGGCTGATTGGAGCTGTGGCCGCAGGGTAGTTGGTGCCTGTCGTGGCGGTAATCCTAGAACCCGTTGGTGGACACCGGCGGTGAGGGATGCCGTCAAGCTGAAGAAGGAGTCCTATCGGGTTCTTTTGGCTCATGGGACTCCTGAGGCAGCGGACAGGTACCGACAGGCCAAGCGGTGTGCGGCTTCAGCGGTCGCGGAGGCAAAAACTCGGACATGGGAGGAGTTCGGGGAAGCCATGGAAAACGACTTCCGGACGGCTTCGAAGCGATTCTGGACCACCATCCGCCGCCTCAGGAAGGGGAAGCAGTGCACTACCAACACCGTGTATGGTGCGGATGGTGTTCTGCTGACCTCGACTGCGGAAGTTGTGGATCGGTGGAGGGAATACTTCGAAGACCTCCTCAATCCCACCAACACATCTTCCTATGAGGAAGCAGTGCCTGGGGAATCTGTGGTGGGCTCTCCTATTTTTGGGGCTGAGGTTGCTGAGGTAGTTAAAAAGCTCCTCGGTGGCAAGGCCCCGGGGGTGGATGAGATCCGCCCGGAGTTCCTTAAGGCTCTGGATGCTGTAGGGCTGTCTTGGTTGACAAGACTCTGCAGCATCGCGTGGACATCGGGGGCAGTACCTCTGGATTGGCAGACCGGGGTGGTGGTTCCTCTCTTTAAAAAGGGGAACCGGAGGGTGTGTTCTAACTATCGTGGGATCACACTCCTCAGCCTTCCCGGTAAGGTCTATTCAGGTGTACTGGAGAGGAGGCTACGCCGGATAGTCGAACCTCGGATTCAGGAGGAACAGTGTGGTTTTCGTCCTGGTCGTGGAACTGTGGACCAGCTCTATACTCTCGGCAGGGTCCTTGAGGGTGCATGGGAGTTTGCCCAACCAGTCTATATGTGCTTTGTGGACTTGGAGAAGGCATTCGACCGTGTCCCTCGGGAAGTCCTGTGGGGAGTGCTCAGAGAGTATGGGGTTTCGGACTGTCTGATTGTGGCGGTCCGCTCCCTGTATGATCAGTGTCAGAGCTTGGTTCGCATTGCCGGCAGTAAGTCGGACACGTTTCCGGTGAGGGTTGGACTCCGCCAAGGCTGCCCTTTGTCACCGATTCTGTTCATAACTTTTATGGACAGAATTTCTAGGCGCAGTCAAGACGTTGAGGGGATCCGGTTTGGTGGCTGCAGGATTAGGTCTCTGCTTTTTGCAGATGATTTGGTCCTGATGGCTTCATCTGGCCAGGATCTTCAGCTCTCACTGGATCGGTTCGCAGCCGAGTGTGAAGCGACTGGGATGAGAATCAGCACCTCCAAGTCCGAGTCCATGGTTCTCGCCCAGAAAAGGGTGGAGTGCCATCTCCGGGTTGGGGAGGAGATCTTGCCCCAAGTGGAGGAGTTCAAGTACCTCGGAGTCTTGTTCACGAGTGAGGGAAGAGTGGATCGTGAGATGGACAGGCGGATCGGTGCGGCGTCTTCAGTAATGCGGACGCTGTATCGATCCGTTGTGGTGAAGAAGGAGCTGAGCCGGAAGGCAAAGCTCTCAATTTACCGGTCGATCTACGTTCCCATCCTCACCTATGGTCATGAGCTTTGGGTTATGACCGAAAGGACAAGATCAAGGGTACAAGCGGCCGTAATGAGTTTCCTCCGCCGGGTGGCGGGGCTCTCCCTTAGAGATAGGGTGAGAAGCTCTGTCATCCGGGGGGAGCTCAAAGTAAAGCCGCTGCTCCTCCACATGGAGAGGAGCCAGATGAGGTGGTTCGGGCATCTGGTCAGGATGCCACCCGAGCGCCTCCCTAAGGAGGTGTTTAGGGCACGTCCGACCGGTAGGAGGCCACGAGGAAGACCCAGGACACGTTGGGAAGACTATGTCTCCCGGCTGGCCTGGGAACGCCTCGGGATCCCCCAGGAGGAGCTGGACGAAGTGGCTGGGGAGAGGGAAGTCTGGGCTTCCCTGCTTAGGCTGCTGCCCCCGCGACCCGACCTCGGATAAGCGGAAGAAGATGGATGGATGGATGACTCCTTTAATGCGCTCTCTAATAGCGCCTTATATATGAAAAAAGATCCGGAAATAGAGCATTCATCAGCAGTGCGCCTTATAATTTGGTGCGCCCTATGGTCCGTAAAATACGGTATATCGGGCCATGGGTAGAAGATGGTCAGGATTAGTGATTTAGAAGTAGCTAAAACACTTACGTTAGCTGTGAGCTAGCCATGTCTTAAAGCAGCTCTTCCTGAGGGTGTTTCAGTGTTATAACTTCACCTTTATCTTTACTTTTTACACCAAAATGTGTCCGTTTTCCCTTTTCTGTCTACACACTGTGTCTGCTTGTAAGTACTCTGTGTGCGTGCACTGCCGAACATGCTCGTAAAACCAGCATGATATGACGACGCGCCGTTCTTGTTTAAAAATAAAAAATAAAAATTGGGAATCCATCCATCCATCCATTTTCTACCGCTTGTCCCTTTTAGGGTGGTGGGGAATTCTGGAACCTATCCCAGCCAACACAGATAAACCGAACCGGTACTTTTACAACAGAGTATAGCACCGTTTTTCATTCATTACTATACTAGTACCGGTATACCTTACAACCCTACTGCGGTGTTGATATTTTTAGTCCATTTAGTCATTTTTATGCTTGTCAAAAAGGCTTTTTTTTTTTAAAGATCTGCCATGTTTGAAGCATGATGTACAAACCCCGTTTCCATATGAGTTGGGAAATTGTGTTAGATGTAAATATAAACGGAATACAATGATTTGCAAATCATTTTCAACCCATATTCAGTTGAATATGCTACAAAGACAACATATTTGATGTTCAAACTCATAAACATTTTTTTTTTTTTTTTTGCAAAAAATCATTAACTTTAGAATTTGATGCCAGCAACACGTGACAAAGAAGTTGGGAAAGGTGGCAATAAATACTGATTAAGTTGAGGAATGCTCATCAAACACTTATTTGGAACATCCCACAGGTGTGCAGGCTAATTGGGAACAGGTGGGTGCCATGATTGGGTATAAAAGTAGATTCCGTGAAATGCTCAGTCATTCGCAAACAAGGATGGGGCGAGGGTCACCACTTTGTCAACAAATGCGTGAGCAAATTGTTGAACAGTTTAAGAAAAACCTTTCTCAACCAGCTATTGCAAGGAATTTAGGGATTTCACCATCTACGCTCCGTAATATCATCAAAGGGTTCAGAGAATCTGGAGAAATCACTGCACGTAAGCAGCTAAGCCCGTGACCTTCCATCCCTCAGGCTGTACTGCATCAACAAGCCACATCAGTGTGTAAAGGATATCACCACATGGGCTCAGGAACACTTCAGAAAACCCACTGTCAGTAACTACAGTTGGTCGCTACATCTGTAAGTGCAAGTTAAAACTCTCCTATGCAAGGCGAAAACCTTTTTATCAACAACACCCAGAAACGCCGCCGGCTTCGCCGGGCCTGAGCTCATCTAAGATGGACTGATACAAAGTGGAAAAGTGTTCTGTGGTCTGACGAGTCCACATTTCAAATTGTTTTTTGGAAACTGTGGACGTCGTGTCCTCCGGACCAAAGAGGAAAAGAACCATCCGGATTGTTATAGGCGCAAAGTGTAAAAGCCAGCGTGTGTGATGGTATGGGGGTGTATTAGTGCCCAAGACATGGGTAACTTACACATCTGTGAAGGCACCATTAATGCTGAAAAGTACATACAGGTTTTGGAGCCATCCAAGTAACGTTACCACGGACGCCCCTGCTTATTTCAGCAAGACAATGCCAAAGCCACGTGTTACATCAACGTGGCTTCATAGTAAAAGAGTGCGGGTACTAGACTGGCCTGCCTGTAGTCCAGACCTGTCTCCCATTGGTGCATTATGAAGGCTAAAATATGAGAAGGGAGATTGTTGAACAACTTAAGCTGTACATCAAGCAAGAATGGGAAAGAATTCCACCTGAGAAGCTTCAAAAATGTGTCTCCTCAGTTCCCAAACGTTTACTGAGTGTTGTTAAAAGGAAAGGCCATGTAACACAGTGGTGAACATGCCCTTTCCCAACTACTTTGGCACGTGTTGCAGCCATGAGATTCTAAGTTAATTATTATTTGCAACAAAAAAACAAAACATCAAATATGTTGTCTTTGTAGCATATTCAACTGAATATGGGTTGAAAATGATTTGCAAATCATTGTATTCCGTTTATATTTACATCTAACACAATTTCCCAACTCATATGGAAACGGGGTTCGTAGTTGTAAAGTGTTACTTTGGCACAAATAACCATTTGACATGCAGACGAGTACTTTCCAACCACAAAAGGTCAAGTGTGGATGTAAGAGGATCCATCATTTCTCACCTCACTCTTATGGTCCGGCTGCCATCTTCCCCAACTCTGCTCATCTCTAAAGGGAAGGACTCTGGTCACGGCTTGAAGAACAAAACGCGTGACCTAGGTCTGGGCTCTGGTCACATGCTTCAGTGTGACACACACACACAGTCCATGACTCACATAGTTTTTTTAATGATGTTGGTTTTGCACTCACATCTTCTAAGCCCCCCCCCCCCCCCCCCCCCCCCACTGGTTGTTCTTCTTGACAAAGTGTTTTTTTGTCTAATGGCCTCCGCCAGTACGCAGCATGCTGGATGAGGGTTGGATGGCAACGTCCGTCCGTGTCCCCGAGCTGCTCTTATCTCCTTTTATTGCCTGTTGAGAGACAAAACAAATATACTTTAATTGTGCATTTGCACTGCACTCAATAGCAGATCGGGAGTCGGTAAGAAGGAAAATGTGCAGCTCCTTCAGGACGTTCATCACCTTTCTTTCTGCACGATGAACTTATGGAGTTGCTCACATTACCGAAAATATACTAAAGAGTTTTTGTGGGAGTAACCACGGCCCTAAGTCATGTACCGCATTTTTCAGACTACAAGGCGCACTTAAAAACTACTTAAACTTTCTCAAAAATGGACAGTGCGCCTTATAACCCGGTGCGTCTAATGCACGTATTAAGTCTGGTTGTGCTCAGCAATTTTATTTGGTACATGTTGAAATGATAAGTGTGACCAGTAGATGGCAGTCACACATAAGAGATAGGTGTGAACGGCAGGTTGACGCCTGTTCAATAAATGCAAGCAACACCAAAATGTTGTTTCATTGGAAATATAAATTTATGGAGTTGCTCATATTATCGAAAAGATACTAAAGACTCTGTGAAGTGACCACGGCCCTAAGTCATGTACCGCATTTTTCAGACTACAAGGCGCACTTAAAAATACTTAAATTGTCTCAAAAATGGACAGTGCGCCTTATAACCCGGTGCGCCTAATGTACGTATTAAGTCTGGTTGTGTTCAGCAATTTTATTTGGTACATGTTGAAATGATAAGTGTGACCAGTAGATGGCAGTCACACATAAGAGATAGGTGTGAACGGCAGGTTGACGCCTGTTCAATAAATGCAAGCAACACCAAAACGTTGATGTTTCATTGAAAATATAAATTTATGGAGTTGCTCATACAATCGAAAATATACTAAAGAGTGTTTGTGGGAGTGACCACGGCCCTAAGTCATGTACCGCATTTTTCAGACTACAAGGCGCACTTCAAAATACTTAAATTGTCTCAAAAATGGACAATGCGCCTTATAACCCGGTGCGCCTAATGTACGTATTAAGTCTGGATGTGTTCAGCAATTTTATTTGGTACAAGCTGTAATGATAAGTGTGACCAGTAGATGGCAGCCACACATAAGAGATAGGTGTGAACGGCAGGTTGACGCCTGTTCAATAAATGCAAGCAACACCAAAACGTTGATGTTTCATTGAAAATATAAATTTATGGAGTTGCTCATATTACCGAAAAGATACTAAAGAGTGTTTGTGGGAGTGACCACGGCCCTAAGTCATGTACCGCATTTTTCAGACTACAAGGCGCACTTAAAAATACTTTTATTGTCTCAAAAATGGACAGTGCGCCTTATAACCCGCCGCGCCTAATGCACGTATTAAGTCTGGATGTGCTAAGCAATTTTATTTGGTACAAGCTGTAATGATAAGTGTGACCAGTAGATGGCAGTCACACATAAGATATAGGTGTGAACGGCAGGTTGTCGCCTGTTCAATAAATGCAAGCAACACCAAAACGTTGATGTTTCATTGGAAATATAAATTTATGGCGTTGCTCATATAATCAAAAATATGTGTGTTTGTTTTCTGGTCATGACTTGTACGATACAGGATTACACACGGGTCGATAGCTTGATATTGGATTGAGTAGAGCGCGAGCGTGCTCCTCTGTGGCAGATATGGTCACATGATTGTATCACATGGTCATGTTCACCTTGCCGCCAACACACACATGCTTGTGCATTGGCTTTAATGAACAGGATTAAAGGTGTGTTCTCTCTCCCGCAGACTGAAGAACGTTTGTCTTTAGCTTCAAACATTATTCGGAAAAAGAAGACAACAAATTGTTTTATTGTATTTCATACTTAAATCTGCTATGTTCACATTGCATAAGTTTGTAGTTATGTCACCTTAATGTCGGCTATGATGTAATTGTGATAATTGCTTTTGTCAGGTTCAAACACTGATTACATTTATCAAACAAGACAAGAAGCAAGGAATTAAACAGAGACAGAATTGAATTTGGCTCAATGAGGAGAAACGCGTAGACACTGTCAAACTCTGGCCCGCGGGCCAAATGTATGCAACGCATACTTAATCAACAGCGATACAAGTTACACTGAGGGTGGCCGTATAAACAACTTTAAGTTTTGCTAGAAATATACGCCACACTGTGAACCCACACCAAACAAAAATGACAAACACATTTCGGGAGAACATCCGCACCGTAACACAACATAAACACAACAGAACAAATACCCAGAATCCCTTGCAGCACTAACTCTTCCAGGACGCTACAAGGTGGGGGTGGGGCGGGGTTTGGTGGTAGCGGGGGTGTATATTGTAGCGTCCCGGAAGAGTTAGTGCCGCAAGGGGTTCTGGGTATTTGTTCTGTTGTTTTTATGTTGTGTTACGGTGCGGATGTTCTCCCGTAATGTGTTTGTCATTCTTGTTTGGTGTGGATTCACAGTGTGGCGCATATTTGTAGCAGTGTTAAAGTTACCCTTGTACAGTGTCGTCCCACGCTCCTGACGAAAGATTGTACGCCTCCTCTTTTATTTGGACTTTCCCTGATTACATGGCAACAGCTGTTTCTAAGGGAAGGGGGTCGTAAACAGCCATCGCCTTACAGAACAGTTCAAATAAAAGGTCGCAAAACAGTTCAAAGAAAAGGTCGTAAAGGACTTCAAAGAAAAGGTCGTAAAACAGTTCAAAGAAAAGGTCGTAAAAGATTTCAAAGAAAAGGTTGTAAAACAGTTCAAAGAAAAGGTCGTAAAAGACTTCAAAGAAAAGGTCGTAAAAGACTTCAAAGAAGATATGCCTGGAACTTGGGCAGATCCTGCTTTTTCTCCGCTTTGTAGTTCTCGGGTCAAAACAGAATGTTTCTGTGGATTACAATACATGAAAGAAACAGAACACCTTCATGTTGCTGGGATTCAATTTAGCTCAATGAGGAGAAACGCGCAGACCTGTACCCTTGCACAGCGTCGTCCCACGCTCCGACGTGGACTTTCCCTGATTACATGGCAACAGCTGTTTCTAAAGGAAGGGGGGGTCGTAAACAGCCGTTGCCCTCGGTCACAAAACAGTTCAAAGAAAAGATGCCGGGAGCTTGCGTCAGTTCAAGAAAAAGATCTTCCTGTGGATCACGACAGATCAAAGAAACCGACACCTTCATGTCGCTTCCCATCCTACACGGTGGGGTTTTACAAGCCTTCTTCTTGGTAGGTTTCAAAGACAGCTTTTGTCTTCTCGCCGGGAACTCGTGGCAACACAAAGTTTTGTGATAACTTAGATACAATTATTCTGACAGTTTTGTTTGAATGATGATAAATGAATGTGTTGTGGCAGTTGCGGATGTTTGAGGAAACACTCGATTGCTTCCCCAAACGTTTTTAATGAACTGCAAACATGAGAATGCTACAAATTAATTTAAAAAAAAGATGCTCCAATGAGGCACGATTACCCGTACTGTGCTGTAGGCGTGTCAGGGTGAGCAAATCCAGCGCTCCTTTGCTGTAAACTCCCCCTGGGCTCGACATAAACAAACACGGCGTCGTTCCTGTTTCAGAGTTCGACTCCTTGCACGCTATTGGCAGCACATGTTCCACAAACATTCCACGAGGAGAGGGAAAAGATGGCCAGCATCACTAAGACGGTGTTGAGAAAGTCTCGGAAGACGCCCCAGAGAAAAGCTCCTTATCTGTAAAATACAAATAGTTTGGTAGAATCCTTAAATGTTGACGTTTCTTTAGTCAAATCCTCCCTTCTGCATGCAAATGACTGAAGTTCTCTTCATGTGGTCCGCCATCAGCAGGACCTCCAGACCTTCTTGTTTACTTTTCTCTCTGTTTTGTCTGGATTTTAATGATGTCTGGCTGCAGAGAGCACGTGTCGGAGGACTTCTTTTCACCAGTTCTACTGATCGGTTCTTTGTTTTGTTTGAGCCGTCTCACGTCAAAGGGGGGACAAAGAGTAAAAACAAAGGCAAACCTGATTGTTGATATACTCCATAAGCACACTGGATTGTGAAAATGTGTGTGTGTGTGTGTGTGTGTGTGTGTGTGTGTGTGTGTGTGTCTGTGTGTGTGTGTGTGTGTGTGTGTGTGTGTGTGTGTGTGTGTGTGTGTGTGTGTGTGTGTGTGTGTGTGTGTGTGTGTGTGTGTGTGTGTGTGTGTGTTCTTGGACTGGTGAACAAGTTAGGACCGAAATCATGGTCCCAATACAGGAAAAACCATTGCATCTAATAGAGAGCCAAATACTAGAGTCCGTGAACATTGCTCCAAAGTCAGGATTTTTTTGTTGATTTAACGTGCATACAAAAGTAAACATTGACTGTACATGTGTGTGTGTGTGTGTGTGTGTGTGTGTGTGTGTGTGTGTGTTCTTGGACTGGTGAACAAGTGATGACATAAATCATGGTCCCAATACAGGAAAAACCATTGCATCTAATAGAGAGCCAAATACTAGAGTCCGTGAACATTGCTCCAAAGTCAGGATTTTTTGTTGATTTAATGTGCATACAAAAATAAACATTGACAGGTGCAAAGGCAGCAATGTATGATAAAACAAGACGGCAGCTAAAGAAGGACTTCCCTATTCATCCCCGGAAAAAAAAAACGCCAGGTGAACAGCTGACTTTTGTCATAATTTTGCCAATAAAATTCCGATTGTTATCATAATATTGCCAACATTTTTAAGTTTTCTTATAAAAGTTGTCGAGTAAAATTACGACTCTTTTCATAAAATTGCCAAAATGTTAAGCTTTTCTTGTAAAATTGCGACTGTTATAGAGTAAAATTCCAACTTTTATCATGATTTTGCACAATGTTCAGTTTTTGACTTTTAACATATTACTAGAGGTCGACATTTTTCGGAGGTCTCAAGAAGGTAACACATACAAGAATGTGTGTGTGTGTGTGTGTGTGTGCGCGCGCGTGTGTGTGTGTGTGTGTGTGTGTGTGTGTGTGTGTGTTCTTGGACTGGTGAACAAGTTAGGACCGAAATCATGGTCCCAATACAGGAAAAACCATTGCATCTAATAGAGAGCCAAATACTAGAGTCCGTGAACATTGCTCCAAAGTCAGGATTTTTTGTTGATTTAACGTGCATACAAAAGTAAACATTGACAGGAGCAAAGGCAGCAATGTATGATAAAACAAGACGGCAGCTAAAGAAGGACTTCCCTATTCATCCCCGAAAAAAAAAACGCCAGGTGAACAGCTGACTTTTGTCATAATTTTGCCAAGTAAAATTCCGATTATTGTCATAATATTGCACAAATGTTTAGTTTTTCTTGTAAAATTTTGACTTGCGTTGAGCAAAATTACGACTTTTATCATAATACTAGCAGTACACATTTTTCAGAGGTCTCAAGAAAAGAACAAATACAAGAAAAAGTGTGTGTGTGTGTGTGCGTGTGTGTGCGTGTGTGTGTGTGTGTGTGTGTGTGTGTGTGTGTGTGTGTGTGTGTGTGTGTGTGTGTGTTCTTGGACTGGTGAACAAGTGATGACATAAATTATGGTCCCAATACAGAAAAACCATTGCATCTAATAGAGAGCCAAATACTAGAGTCCGTGAACATTGCTCCAAAGTCAGGATTTTTTGTTGATTTAACGTGCATACAAAAGTAAACATTGACAGGTGCAAAGGCAGCAATGTATGATCAAAAAAGACAGCAGCTAAAGAAGGACTTCCCTTTTGATCCCCGAAAAAAACTGCCAGGTGAACAGCTGACTTTTGTCATAATTTTGCCAATAAAATTCCGATTGTTATCATAATATTGCCAACATTTTTAAGTTTTCTTATAAAAGTTGTCGAGTAAAATTACGACTCTTTTCATAAAATTGCCAAAATGTTAAGCTTTTCTTGTAAAATTGCGACTGTTATTGAGTAAAATTCCAACTTTTATCATGATTTTGCACAATGTTCAGTTTTTCCTTGTAAAATTTTGACTTTTAACATATTACTAGAGGTCGACATTTTTCGGAGGTCTCAAGAAGGTAACACATACAAGAATATGTGTGTGTGTGTGTGTGTGTGTGTGTGTGTGTGTGTGTGTGTGTGTGTGTGTGTGTGTGTGTGTGTGTGTGTGTGTGTGTGTGTGTGTGTGTGTGTGTGTGTTCTTGGACTGGTGAACAAGTTAGGACCGAAATCATGGTCCCAATACAGGAAAAACCATTGCATCTAATAGAGAGCCAAATACTAGAGTCCGTGAACATTGCTCCAAAGTCAGGATTTTTTTGTTGATTTAAAGTGCATACAAAAGTCAACATTGACTGGTGCAAAGGCAGCAATGTATGATAAAACAAGACGGCAGCTAAAGAAGGACTTCCCTATTCATCCCCGAAAAAAAAAAACGCCAGGTGAACAGCTGACTTTTGTCATAATTTTGCCATTAAAATTCCGATTGTTATCATAATATTGCTAACATTTTTAAGTTTTCTTATAAAAGTTGTCGAGTAAAATTATGACTCTTTTCATAAAATTGCCAAAATGTTAAGCTTTTCTTGTAAAACCGCGACTGTTATTGAGTAAAATTCCAACTTTTATCATAATATTGCACAAATGTTCAGTTTTTCTTGTAAAATTTTGACTTGCGTTGAGCAAAATTACGACTTTTATCATAATACTAGCGGTACACATTTTTCGGAGGTCTCAAGAAGGTAACAAATACAAGAATCTGTGTGTGTGTGTGTGTGTGTGTGTGTTCTTGGACTGGTGAACAAGTTAGGACCGAAATCATGGTCCCAATACAGGAAAAACCATTGCATCTAATAGAGAGCCAAATACTAGAGTCCGTGAACATTGCTCCAAAGTCAGGATTTTTGTTGATTTAAAGTGCATACAAAAGTAACATTGACAGGTGCAAAGGCAGCAATGTATGATAAAACAAGACGGCAGCTAAAGAAGGACTTCCCTATCCATCCCCGAAAAAAAAAACGCCAGGTAAACAGCTGACTTTTGTCATAATTTTGCCAATAAAATTCCGATTGTTATCATAATATTGCCAACATTTTTAAGTTTTCTTATAAAAGTTGTCGAGTAAAATTACGACTCTTTTCATAAAATTGCCAAAATGTTAAGCTTTTCTTGTAAAATTGCGACTGTTTTTGAGTAAAATTCCAACTTTTATCATAATATTGCATTATGTTCAGTTTTTCCTTGTAAAATTTTGACTTTTAACATATTACTAGAGGTCGACATTTTTCGGAGGTCTCAAGAAGGTAACACATACAAGAATATGTGTGTGTGTGTGTGTGTGTGTGTGTGTGTGTGTGTGTGTGTGTGTGTGTGTGTGTGTGTGTGTGTGTGTGTGTGTGTGTTCTTGGACTGGTGAACAAGTGATGACATAAATCATGGTCCCAATACAGGAAAAACCATTGCATCTAATAGAGAGCCAAATACTAGAGTCCGTGAACATTGCTCCAAAGTCAGGATTTTTTTTGTTGATTTAACGTGCATACAAAAGTAAACATTGACAGGTGCAAAGGCAGCAATGTATGATCAAAAAAGACAGCAGCTAAAGGACTTCCCTTTTGATCCCCGAAAAAAACTGCCAGGTGAACAGCTGACTTTTGTCATAATTTTGCCAATAAAATTCCGATTGTTATCATAATATTGCCAACATTTTTAAGTTTTCTTATAAAAGTTGTCGAGTAAAATTACGACTCTTTTCATAAAATTGCCAAAATGTTAAGCTTTTCTTGTAAAATTGCGACTGTTGTTGAGTAAAATTCCAACTTTTATCATAATATTGCATTATGTTCAGTTTTTCCTTGTAAAATTTTGAGTTTTAACATATTACTAGAGGTCGACATTTTTCGGAGGTCTCAAGAAGGTAACACATACAAGAATATGTGTGTGTGTTTGTGTGTGTGTGTGTGTGTGTGTGTGTGTGTGTGTGTGTGTGTGTGTGTGTGTGTGTGTGTGTGTGTGTGTGTGTGTGTGTGTTCTTGGACTGGTGAACAAGTTAGGACCGAAATCATGGTCCCAATACAGGAAAAACCATTGCATCTAATAGAGAGCCAAATACTAGAGTCCGTGAACATTGCTCCAAAGTCAGGATTTTTGTTGATTTAAAGTGCATACAAAAGTAACATTGACAGGTGCAAAGGCAGCAATGTATGATAAAACAAGACGGCAGCTAAAGAAGGACTTCCCTATTCATCCCCGAAAAAAAAAACGCCAGGTGAACAGCTGACTTTTGTCATAATTTTGCCAATAAAATTCCGATTGTTATCATAATATTGCCAACATTTTTAAGATTTCTTATAAAAGTTGTCGAGTAAAATTACGACTCTTTTCATAAAATTGCCAAAATGTTAAGCTTTTCTTGTAAAATTGCGACTGTTGTTGAGTAAAATTCCAACTTTTATCATAATATTGCATTATGTTCAGTTTTTCCTTGTAAAATTTTGAGTTTTAACATATTACTAGAGGTCGACATTTTTCAGAGGTCTCAAGAAGGTAACACATACAAGAATATGTGTGTGTGTGTGTGTGTGTGTGTGTGTGTGTGTGTGTGTGTGTGTGTGTGTGTGTGTGTGTGTGTGTGTGTGTGTGTGTGTTCTTGGACTGGTGAACAAGTTAGGACCGAAATCATGGTCCCAATACAGGAAAAACCATTGCATCTAATAGAGAGCCAAATACTAGAGTCCGTGAACATTGCTCCAAAGTCAGGATTTTTTGTTCATTTAAAGTGCATACAAAAGTAAACATTGACAGGTGCAAAGGCAGCAATGTATGATAAAACAAGACGGCAGCTAAAGAAGGACTTCCCTATCCATCCCCGAAAAAACCCGCCAGGTGAACAGCTGACTTTTGTCATAATTTTGCGAAGTAAAATTCCGATTATTATCATAATATTGCACAAATGTTCAGTTTTTCTTGTAAAATTTTGACTTGCGTTGAGCAAAATTACGACTTTTATCATAATACTAGCGGTACACATTTTTCGGAGGTCTCAAGAAGGTAACAAATACAAGAATCTGTGTGTGTGTGTGTGTGTGTGTGTGTGTGTGTGTGTGTGTGTGTGTGTGTGTGTGTGTGTGTGTGTGTGTGTGTGTGTGTGTGTGTGTGTTCTTGGACTGGTGAACAAGTTAGGACATAAATCATGGTCCCAATAGGGAAAAACCATTGCATCTAATAGAGAGCCAAATACTAGAGTCCGTGAACATTGCTCCAAAGTCAGGATTTTTTTGTTGATTTAACGTGCATACAAAAGTAAAGATTGACAAGTGCAAAGGCAGCAATGTATGATAAAACAAGACGGCAGCTAAAGAAGAACTTCCCTATTCATCCCCGAAAAAAACCGCCAGGTGAACAGCTGACTTTTGTCATAATTTTGCCAATAAAATTCCGATTGTTATCATAATATTGCCACAACATTTTTAAGTTTTCTTATAAAAGTTGTCGAGTAAAATTATGACTCTTTTCATAAAATTGCCAAAATGTTAAGCTTTTCTTGTAAAATTGGGACTGTTATTAAGTAAAATTCCAACTTGTATCATAATATTGCACAAATGTTCAGTTTTTCTTGAAAAATGTTGACTTGCGTTGAGTAAAATTATGACTTTTAACATATTACTAGAGGTCGACATTTTTCGGAGGTCTCAAGAAGGTAACAAATACAAGAATCTGTGTGTGTGTGTGTGTGTGTGTGTGTGTGTGTGTGTGTGTGTGTGTGTGTGTGTGTGTGTGTGTGTGTGTGTGTTCTTGGACTGGTGAACAAGTTAGGACATAAATCATGGTCCCAATAGGGAAAAACCATTGCATCTAATAGAGAGCCAAATACTAGAGTCCGTGAACATTGCTCCAAAGTCAGGATTTTTTGTTGATTTTAACGTGCATACAAAAGTAAACATTGACAGGTGCAAAGGCAGCAATGTATGATCAAAAAAGACAGCAGCTAAAGAAGGACTTCCCTATTCATCCCCGAAAAAACTGCCAGGTGAACAGCTGACTTTTGTCATAATTTTGCCAATAAAATTCCCATTATTATCATAATATTGCCAACATTTTTAAGTTTTCTTATAAAAGTTGTCGAGTAAAATTATGACTCTTTTCATAAAATTGCCAAAATGTTAAGCTTTTCTTGTAAAATTGGGACTGTTATTAAGTAAAATTCCAACTTTCATCATAATATTGCACAAATGTTCAGTTTTTCTTGAAAAATGTTGACTTGCGTTGAGTAAAATTACGACTTTTAACATATTACTAGAGGTCGACATTTTTCGGAGGTCTCAAGAAGGTAACAAATACAAGAATCTGTGTGTGTGTGTGTGTGTGTGTGTGTGTGTGTGTGTGTGTGTGTGTGTGTGTGTGTGTGTGTGTGTGTGTGTGTGTGTGTGTGTGTGTGTTCTTGGACTGGTGAACAAGTTAGGACATAAATCATGGTCCCAATAGGGAAAAACCATTGCATCTAATAGAGAGCCAAATACTAGAGTCCGTGAACATTGCTCCAAAGTCAGGATTTTTTTGTTGATTTAATGTGCATACAAAAGTAAACATTGACAGGTGCAAAGGCAGCAATGTATGATAAAACAAGACGGCAGCTAAAGAAGGACTTCCCTATTCATCCCCGAAAAAAAAAAACGCCAGGTGAACAGCTGACTTTTGTCATAATTTTGCCAATAAAATTCCGATTGTTATCATAATATTGCCAACATTTTTAAGTTTTCTTATAAAAGTTGTCGAGTAAAATTACGACTCTTTTCATAAAATGACAAACACATTTGGGGAGAACGTCCGCACCGTAACACAACATAAACACAACAGAACAAATACCCAGAACCCGTTGCGGCACTAACTCTTCCGGGACACTACAATATACACCCCCCCGCTACCACCAAACCCCGCCCCACCCCCACCTTGTAGCGTCCTGGAAGAGTTAGTGCTGCAAGGGATTCTGGGTATTTGTTCTATTGTGTTTATGTTGTGCTACGGTGCGGATGTTCTCCCGAAATGTGTTTGTCATTCTTGTTTGGTGTGGGTTCACAGTGTGGCGTATATTTCTAACAAAACTTAAAGTTGTTTATACGGCCACCCTCAGTGTAACTTGTATCGCATGTTCCTCTAGGTCACATGACCGCAACCCACCTATTGACTTCCCTCCAGATAATTCCCCCTTAAAGAGACTTGAGGGTCTTATCGGGCTATTAAGGTGGTATGTCAGTGAACTGAGTGTTTATTACAGTGGGTGATATTTGGGAGTAGTGTTGTACCGATACCAAAATGTATTTTGGTACTTTTCTAAATAAAGGGGACCACAAAAAAGGGTTTTATTTGAACAAAAAGTCTTAGTGTACATGAAACATATGTTTATTATTGTCATTTAGTCCTTAAATAAAATAGTGAACATACTAGACAACTTGTCTTTTAGTAGTAAGTAAACAAACAAAGACTCCTAATTAGTCTGCAGTAACATATTGTGTCATTTATACACCTATTATTTGGTCAGGGACAAACTGTAAAAATATATTATTAATCTACTTGTTCATTTACT
>NC_084550.2:69020000-69035000 GCF_033978685.3 Nerophis lumbriciformis
TCGGGAAGTCCTGTGGGGAGTGCTCAGAGAGTATGGGGTAACGGACTGTCTTATTGTGGCAGTTCGCTCCCTGTATGATCAGTGCCAGAGCTTGGTCCGCATTGCCGGTAGTAAGTCGGACACGTTTCCAGTGAGGGTTGGACTCCGCCAAGGCTGCCCTTTGTCACCCATTCTGTTCATAACCTTTATGGACAGAATTTCTAGGCGCAGTCAGGGCGTTGAGGGTATCTGGTTTGGTGGCTACAGGATTAGGTCTCTGCTATTTGCAGATGATGTGGTCCTGATGGCTTCCTCCGGCCAAGATCTTCAGCTCTCACTGGATCAGTTCGCAGCCGAGTGTGAAGCGACTGGGATGGGAATCAGCACCTCCAAGTCCGAGTCCATGGTTCTCTCCCGGAAAAGGGTGGAGTGCCATCTCCGGGTTGGGGAGGAGATCTTGCCCCAAGTGGAGGAGTTCAAGTACCTCGGAGTCTTGTTCACGAGTGAGGGAAGAGTGGATCGTGAGATCGACAGGCGGATCGGTGCGGCGTCTTCAGTAATGCGGACGCTGTATCGATCCGTTGTGGTGAAGAAGGAGCTGAGCCGGAAGGCAAAGCTCTCGATTTACCGGTCGATCTACGTTCCCATCCTCACCTATGGTCATGAGCTTTGGGTCATGACCGAAAGGACAAGATCACGGGTACAAGCGGCCGAAATGAGTTTCCTCCGCCGGGTGGCGGGGCTCTCCCTTAGAGATAGGGTGAGAAGCTCTGTCATTCGGGGGGAGCTCAAAGTAAAGCCGCTGCTCCTCCATATCGAGAGGAGCCAGATGAGGTGGTTCGGGCATCTGGTCAGGATGCCACCCGAACGCCTCCCTAGGAAGGTGTTTCGGGCACGTCCGACCGGTAGGAGGCCACGGGGAAGACCCAGGACACGCTGGGAAGACTATCTCTCCCGGCTGGCCTGGGAACGCCTCGGGATCCCCCGGGAGGAGCTGGAGGAAGTGGCTGGGGAGAGGGAAGTCTGGGCTTCCCTGCTTAGGCTGCTGCCCCCGCGACCCGACCTCGGATAAGCGGAAGAAGATGGATGGATGGATGGATATATATATATATATATATACATACAATATATGTATATATGTATGTGTATATATACACAGTATGTACAATATGTATATATATATATATATATATATATATATATATATATATATGTGTGTGTAAACGACACAAAAAGACACTTGTTTCAGTCAACATTTCCTGGCAGGAAGATGCATTGACAAATTGTGGTGTTGCGTAACCTCCACCTGTGTGCATGGCAAAGACTTACCCCATGTGACTGACTGGGGGACGGGCCCAGGGTGTACTACACCTCTCACACAGTCCGCTGGGATAGGCTCCAGCCGTCCTGTGGGCCCTGGAGAGGAGGATGGGGAAAATGACTTGGGCTGTGATTGGTGGATAAGACAATGTGGGTGTGAGACATCAGATTGACAGGTGCTGTGAGAGAGGTGTCATGTGGAGCAGGTGTAAATATTTCAACGTGTGTAACATCACACTCCTGACTGCACACCTACGTACTGAAAGATGCTCTGGACATCTACCGCACATTCTCAAACTGTGCTAAATAACTATGAAGATATAGACGAGAGCCATATTGGACCAAATATAAATAAATAATAAATATAGAAAAAAAATCTGTCTAGAGCCGCAAAAAGTGTCTATATTAACTATATTAGCCTACTATTAAAATGACTTAAAAGTATGTATTGTATTTTAATGTTGTCATTACGGTGGAACTTAATGAATACATAGGTCTACTACACTACTGTATTTTAATGTTGTCATTATGGTGGTACTTAATGAATACTTAGGTCTACTACACTACTGTATTTTAATGATGTCATTATGGTGGTACTTAATGAATAAAGTAAAGTTTCAGAACCACTAATCTGACCTTTGCCCTCCTCCTCCTCCGCAGCCGAGCCTCTTCCTCTGATGGACTTGTGTCGGCGTGCCGCCCGCCTGGCGTTGGGTCGCGAGCGCCTTCAGGAGATCGAGGGCCTCCCTCTGCCCCAGACCCTGAAGAACTACCTCCAGTACCAGTGACTGACAACCTCTGGAGGAGCAGCCAGGAAGCGCTTGAAGGGAACAAACAGAAAAAAAAAAGGTCACGTGGTGCGTTCACTGACACGCCGGGAACAGCGGCACCGGCTTCTCGCGGTTCTGGAGCTACTTTGAATTTTTTTTCCTCATTTTGGATCGGAATTAATTTATCGACGGCCGCCACCAGGTGACTATCGCCACCCGGTGGCGGGAATAGAAAGTGCAGAGAAAGCACAGCAACCCTGGAGGCCTTCATGATGATGTAATACCAGAGAAGTGACACAGCTGACTCAGCACAAATGATGTCATCGTCTTCATTGTGTCTGCACTGAAGTCCTTTACAGACATCCTAACTTATTGCAACTAATAACATTAGTGTTGTTTTTGCCGTACATTGTTAGATTCAGTTTTTTGCTTTCAGCATCTTTTTTTTTTTTTTTAATTCCAAGTGAGATTTGACAAATTGCTCCAAAGGAATATTCAATCAGAATAGCATTAAAAAGTATTTCCTACAAGAAAAAGTTGTAATATTACAAACATATTATTGCAATACCTGTAGGTTTTTCCCTAAAATTACTTTTTTCTCTCACCTTACAGTTTTCTATAAAATCACAAGTCATACCCTCGAAAAAAATACTTTGTTTGCTTGCATAACGACTCAAGAATGTGAGTTTTCTCTCTGATAATTTTTTTTTTTTAAAGTAATAATACTTTTTTTTTTTTTTAAATACTTTTTCCCCCCGCAAAATGATCGACCTTATTCTCAAAAGATTGCAAAAATATTTTTTAAAGTAATAAGACTTTTATTTCTAAAAATATTTTTTCCCCACACAAAATTATCGATTTTATTGTCAAACAATTGCAAAAATATTCTGTTTTTTTAACATTGAATATTTTTTGGAAGTAATAATACTTTTTATTTCTAAAAAATACTTTTTCCCCAACAAAATTATCGACCTTATCTTAAAAGACTGCAAAAATATTGTATTTTTTATGACAAAATATATGTTTCAAATTAATAATACTTTTTATTTAAAAAAAATACTTTTTCCCCCACAAAATTATCGACCTTGTTCTCAAAAAATTGCAAAAATATTAAAAAAATGTATCATTAAATATTGTTTTATGTAATAATACTTTTTATTTCTAAACATACTTTTTCCCCCCGACAAAATTATCGACCTTATTCTCAAAAGATTGCAAAAATATTTTTTAAAGTAATAAGACTTTTATTTCTAAAAATATTTTTTCCCCACACAAAATTATCGATTTTATTCTCAAACAATTGCAAAAATATTCAGTTTTTTATCATTAAATATATATTTTTAAGTAATATCAAAGTCAATCAATCAAAGTTTATTTATATAGCCCTATAGCACGAGTGTCTCAAAGGGCTGCACAAGCCACATTGACATCCAATAATCCTTTTTATTTCTAAAAACAATTTTTCCCCCACAAAATTATCGATTTTATTGTCAAATAATTGCAAAAATATTCTGTTTTTTTAACATTGAATATTTTTTGGAAGTAATAATACTTTTTATTTCTAAAAAATACTTTTCCCCCAACAAAATTATCGACCTTATCTTAAAAGACTGCAAAAATATTGTATTTTTTATGACAAAATATATTTTTCAAATTAATAATACTTTTTATTTAAAAAAAATACTTTTTTCCCCCACAAAATTATCGACCTTATTCTCAAAAGATTGCAAAAATATTTTTTTAAATAATAAGACTTATTTCTAAAAATATTTTTTCCCCACACAAAATTATCGATTTTATTCTCAAACAATTGCAAAAATATTCTGTTTTTTATCATTAAATATATATTTTTAAGTAATATCAAAGTTTATTTATATAGCCCTATATCACGAGTGTCTCAAAGGGCTGCACAAGCCACATTGACATCCAATAATGCTTTTTATTTCTAAAAACACCTTTTCCCCCACAAAATTATCGATTTTATTGTCAAACAATTGCAAAAATATTCTGTTTTTTTAACATTGAATATTTTTTGGAAGTAATAATACTTTTTATTTCTAAAAAATACTTTTTCCCCAACAAAATTATCGACCTTATCTTAAAAGACTGCAAAAATATTGTATTTGTTATGACAAAATATATTTTTTAAATTAATAATACTTTTTATTTAAAAAAAATACTTTTTCCCCCCGCAAAATTATCGACCTTATTCTCAAAAGATTGCAAAAATATATACTTTTTTAAAGTAATAAGACTTTTATTTCTAAAAATATGTTTTCCCCACACAAAATTATCGATTTTATTCTCAAACAATTGCAAAAATATTCTGTTTTTTATCATTAAATATATATTTTTAAGTACTATCAAAGTCAATCAATCAAAGTTTATTTATATAGCCCTATATCACGAGTGTCTCAAAGGGCTGCACAAGCCACATTGACATCCAATAATGCTTTTTATTTCTAAAAACAATTTTTCCCCCACAAAATTATCGATTTTATTGTCAAACAATTGCAAAAATATTCAGTTTTTTTAACATTGAATATTTTTTGGAAGTAATAATACTTTTTATTTCTAAAAAATACTTTTTCCCCAACAAAATTATCGACCTTATCTTAAAAGACTGCAAAAATATTGTATTTTTTATGACAAAATATATTTTTTAAATTAATAATACTTTTTATTTAAAAAAATACTTTTTCCCCCCGCAAAATTATCGACCTTATTCTCAAAGGATTGCAAAAATATTAGATTTTTCATCATTAAATATTTTTTTTACGTAATAACTTTTTATTTCTGAAAATACTTTTTTCCCCCACAAAATTATCGACCTTGTTCTCAAAAACTTGCAAAAATATTACATTTTTTTACGTAATAACTTTTTATTTCTAAAAATACTTCCCCCCCCCCACAAAATTATCCATTTTATTCTCAAACAATTGCAAAAATATTCTGTTTTTTTATCATTAAATATTGTTTTATGTAATAATACTTTTTATTTCTAAACATACTTTTTCCCCCTGACAAAATTATCAACCTTATTCTCAAAATATTGCAAAAATATATTTAAAAAAAAAAAAATGTAATACTTTTTATTTATGAAAATACTTTTCCCCCCACAAAATTATTGTGTTTTTTTATCATTGAATATTTTTTCAAGCAATAATACTTTTTATTTCTAAAAGTACTTTTTCCTCCCGACAAAATTATCGACCTTATTCTCAAAAGATTGCAAAAATATATATATATTTTTTTAAAGTAATAATACTTTTTATTTCTAAAAATACTTTCCCCCCCCACAAAATTATCGATTTTATTCTCAATTGCAAAAATATTCTGTTTTTTATCATTAAATATTTTTTTTAGTAATACTTTTTATTTCTAAAAATACTTTTTCTTCCTGACAAAATGATCTACCTTATTCTCAAAAGATTGCAAAAATATTTTTAAAAATGTAATACTTTGTATTTCTAAAAATACTTTTTCCCCCCACAAAATTACCGATTTTATTGTCAACAATTGCAAAAATATTCAGTTTTTTTATCATTGAATATTTTTTTGAAGTAATAATACTTTTTGTTTTTTAAAAACACTTTTTTCCATCACAAAATTATCGACCTTATCTTAAAAGACTGCAAAAATATTGTATTTTTTATCATTAAATATTTTTTTAAATTAATAATACATTTTATTTCTAAAAATACTTTTCCCCCCACAAAATGATCGACCTTATTCTCAAAAGATTGCAAAAATATTAGATTTTTCATCATTAATATTTTTTTTACGTAATAACTTTTCCCCCCCACAAAATGAACGACCTTGTTCTCAAAAAAATTGCAAAAATATATTTTTTTATCATTAAATATTTTTTTTAGTAATACTTTTTATTTCTAAAAATACTTTTTCTTCCTGACAAAATGATCTACTTTATTTTCAAAAGATTGCAAAAATATTTAAAAAAAATTAATACTTTGTATTTCTAAAAATACTTTTTTCCCCCACAAAATTACCGATTTTATTGTCAACAATTGCAAAAATATTCAGTTTTTTTATCATTGAATATTTTTTTGAAGTAATAATACTTTTTGTTTTTTAAAAACACTTTTTTCCATCACAAAATTATCGACCTTATCTTAAAATACTGCAAAAATATTGTATTTTTTATCATTAAATATTTTTTAAAATTAATAATACATTTTATTTCTAAAAATACTTTTTCCCCCACAAAATGATCGACCTTATTCTCAAAAGATTGCAAAAATATTAGATTTTTCATCATTAATATTTTTTTTACGTAATAACTTTTCCCCCCCACAAAATGAACGACCTTATTCTCAAAAAAATTGCAAAAATATATTTTTTTATCATTAAATATTTTTTTTAAGTAATACTTTTTATTTCTAAAAATACTTTTTTCCCCCACAAAATTATCGACCTTCTTCTCAAACTATTACAAAAATATTACGTTTTTTTATCATTAAATGTATATTTTTAAGTAATATCAATCAAAGTTTATTTATAAAGCCCTAAATCACGAGTGTCTCATAGGGCTGCACAAGCCACAACAACATCCAATAATACTTTTTATTTCTAAAAATACTTTTTTCCCTCACAAAATTATCAACCTTCTCTTAAAAGACTGCAAAAAAGTTTTAATTTTTTATCATTAAATATGTTTTTAAGAAATAATACTTTTTATTTATAAAAATACTTTTTCCCCCACAAAATGTTCGACCTTGTTCTCAAAATATTGCAAAAATATTTGATTTTTCTGTTGTCTGTCTATCTGTGTTGGCCCTGTGATGAGGTGGCGACTTGTCCAAGGTGTACCCCGACTTCCGCCTGATTGTAGCTGAGATAGGCTCCAGCACCCCCCGCGACCCCGAAGGGATTAAGCGGTAGAAAATGGATGGATGGATCATTAAATATTTTTTTACGTGATATTTTTATTTCTAAAAATACTTTTTTCCTCCCACAAAATTATCGACCTTATTGTCAAAAGATTGCAAAAAAATTGTTTTAAGTAAAAATCTTTATTTGTAAAAATACTTTTTTCCTCCACAAAATGATCGATTTTATTCTCAAACAATTGCAAAAAATATTCAGTTTTTTTCATCATTAAATATTTGTTTTACGTAATACTTTTTATTTCTAAAAATACTCTTTCCCCCCACAAAATTATCGACCTTATTGTCAAAAGATTGCAAAATTATTTTTTAAAGTAATAATACTTTTCATTTCTAAAAATCCTTTTTCCCCCCCACAAAATGATCAACCTTATTCTCAAAAGATTGCAAAAATATTAGATTTTTTTATCATAAAGTATTTTTTTGAAGTAATAATACTTTTTATTTCTAAAAATATTTTTTTCCCCCACAAAATTGTCAACCTTATTCTCAAACGATTGCAAAAATATTATTTTTTCTTTCAAACATTAAATATATTCAAAAAATTGTCAGAAAAAAAATACTTACCTAGTATTGTTTTCTTATAAAAAAACAACAACATGATTTTCAAATTAATATTAGGACTTCACTTTTTTAGATCACTTTTTTTCCCAAGTAATATTGCAACTAAATTGTAAGAAAACCATATTTTGCTCAGAAAAAATATTCCTTTTTTGGGACAAAATGTCCTTACAAAAAAACACCATGTAATGTTTTTATTCTACTTAAATTACAATGTTTTTTTTCTCCTATCTTTACAAACCTACCATGCAACTTTGTTGGTAACATTACAACTTTCTTGTAGTTCCTTTTATTCTCCTCCAATACTCTGTTATGCAAAGTCATCATGTTTGTCTTTAAACCAGCTCCATGTCTGAAAAGGGCTTCAATCAAAGTAAAAAAAATATGTTGTCTTAAATTGCACTGGACAAGACGCTGAAAGTATGACTGGGGATGTAACGATACCAAGCGTTCATATCACGGTTATTATTATCGTGGTATCGGTCAAAAAGTACTCATAACGTTTATACAAGTCTGGATTGGGGAAAGATGTTCATGTCTCTTGTTTTCGTGTTAACATTTAGGCTAATTAGCGCTAGCTTGCTTCTCCAGTAAATGCACAGTGTTACAAGTTTATCAAAGTGTCGTTACCAATTACGTTTATTATTCTTAGTTTATCATTACATCCCTAGTCATGATCAAAGTATTCCATGCTAAAAAGCCATGTGGACACAAACACACATTCTTGTATTTCTGACCTTCTTGAGACCTCCGAAAAATGCCTCACTCTTTAGGACCAGCCTTTCTAGATATATAAAGATTTGTATTCACAACATTAATAATATATACATACAATGTAAAAATAAATAAGGTAAGCTTTTAGTTAATTTCTTTTTTTTTCTTAATTTTTTTGTTTGTTTTGTTTTTTTAATCTTCATTATTTACTTCAAGTTATTACAGTATGTCTCTATATACATATTTAATTTTTTTTTAAATCATTTTGGCCAAAGAGAGCGCATTTAAATTTCTTAGACACACTTGTTATTTCATATGTTGACCAGAGAGTGAGTGAAAGTCCTAATTTTACAAAAAAAAAGCTTACAATTTTGGCAATCTGGTCAATTTACTTGACAAAAGTCACTATTTTATAAGAACACTTCAAAATGTTGGCAATATTATAATAATAATTGCAATTTCACTTGGCAAAATTATGACAAAAGACATAATTTGACCAAAAAAAATTTACACTATTTTACATAAAAAAAGTAATAATTTTACGAGAAAATATTGCATATTACAGAAACAGAAAGAACATGAGAAATTGTTCCCAATTTTATAAGAATAAAGTCGACACATTGTGAGAAAAAGACTGCTGTTATTTAATTTATTTTTTGTTGAATTTTTTGTTTGTAATTGGTCTTTAATCTTCATTATTTACTTCCAAGTAATTACAGTATGTCCCTATATGCATATTTGATTATTGTTTTTAAATCATTTTGGCCAAAGGGGGCGCATTTCAATTTCTTACACACTTGTTATTTCGTATGTTGACCAGAGGGGGAGTGGAATTTTACTCAATAACAGTCCTAATTTTACCAAAAAAAAGCTTACAATTTTGGCAATCTGGTAAATTTACTTGACAAAAGTCACAATTGTATAAGAACACTTTAAAATGTTGGCAGTATTATAATAATAATTGGAATTTCACTTGGCAAAATTATGACAAAAGTCATCATTTTACTAAAAAAAAATGTACACTATTTAACGTAAAAAAAAGTAATAATTTTACGAGAAAATATTGCAATATTACAGAAACAGAAAGAACATGAGAAATTGTTCCCAATTTTATAAGAAAAAAGTCGACACATTGTGAGAAAAAGACTACTGTTATTTAATTTATTTTTTGTTGAATTTTTTTTGTTTTTAATTGGTTTTTAATCTTCATTATTTACTTCCGAGTTATTGCAGTATGTGCCTATATGCATATTTGATTATTGTTTTTAAATAATTTTGGCCAAAGGGGGCACATTTCAATTTCTTACACACACTTGTTATTTCGTATGTTGACCAGAGGGGGAGTGGAATATTACTCAATAACAGTCCTAATTTTACAAAAAAAAAAAGCTTACAATTTTGGCAATCTGGTAAATTTACTTGACAAAAGTCACAATTGTATAAGAACACTTTAAAATGTTGGCAATATTATAACAATAATTGGAATTTCACTTGGCAAAATTATGACAAAAGTAATAATTTGACTAAACAAAATGACACTATTTTACATTAGAAAAGTAATAATTTTACGGGAAAATATTGCAATATTACAGAGACAGAAAGAACATGAGAAATTGTTCCCAATTTTATAAGAAAAAAGTTGACACATTGTGAGAAAAAGACTGCTATTATTTAATTTATTTTTTGTTGAATTTTTTTGTTTTTAATTGGTTTTTAATCTTCAATTTTTACTTCCAAGTTATTACGGTATGTCCCTATATGCATATTTGATTATTGTTTTAAATAATTTTGGCCAAAGGGGGCGCATTTCAATTTCTTTCACAAACTTGTTATTTCGTATGTTGACCAGAGGGGGAGTGGAATATTACTCAATAACAGTCCTAATTTTACAAAAAAAAAAGCTTACAATTTTGGCAATCTGGTAAATTTACTTGACAAAAGTCACAATTTTATAAGAACACTTCAAAATGTTGGCAATATTATAATAATAATTGCAATTTCACTTGGCAAAATTATGACAAAAGACATAATTTGACAAAAAAGAATTTTACACTATTTTACATAAAAAAAAGTAATAATTTTACGAGAAAATATTGCATATTACAGAAACAGAAAGAACATGAGAAATTGTTCCCAATTTTATAAGAATAAAGTCGACACATTGTGAGAAAAAGACTGCAGTTATTAAATTAATTTTTTGTTGAATGTTTTGTTTGTAATTGGTTTTTAATCTTCATTATTTACTTCCAAGTTATTACAGTATGTCCCTATATGCATATTTGATTATTGTTTTTAAATAATTTTGGCCAAAGGGGGCGCATTTCAATTTCTTACACACACTTGTTATTTCGTATGTTGACCAGAGGGGAGTGGAATTTTACTCAATAACAGTCCTAATTTTACAAAAAAAAACTTACAATTTTGGCAATCTGGTAAATTTACTTGACGAAAGTCACAATTTTAGAAGAACACTTTAAAATGTTGGCAATATTATAATAATAATTGGAATTTCACTTAGCAAAATTATGACAAAAGTCATAATATAACTAAAAAAAATGACACTATTTTACATTAAAAAAAAGAAATAATTTTACGAGAAAATATTGCAATATTACAGAAACAGAAAGGATATGAGAAATTGTTCCCAGTTTTATAAGAATAAAGTCGACACATTGTGAGAAAAAGACTGCAGTTATTAAATTAATTTTTTGTTGAATGTTTTGTTTGTAATTGGTTTTTAATCATTATTTACTTCCAAGTTATTACAGTATGTCCCTATATGCATATTTGATTATTGTTTTTAAATAATTTTGGCCAAAGGGGGCGCATTTCAATTTCTTACACACACTTGTTATTTCGTATGTTGGCCAGAGGGGGAGTGGAATATTACTCAATAACAGTCCTAATTTTACAAAAAAAAACTTACAATTTTGGCAATCTGGTAAATTTACTTGACAAAAGTCACAATTGTATAAGAACACTTTAAAATGTTGTCAATATTATAACAATAATTAGAATTTCACTTGGCAAAATTATGACAAAAGTCATAATATAACAAAAAAAATGACACTATTTTACATTTAAAAAAAGTAATAATTTTACAAGAAAATATTGCAACATTACAGAAACAGAAAGAACATGAGAATTTGTTCCCAATTTTATAAGAAAAAAGTTGACACATTGTGAGAAAAAGACTGCTATTATTTAATTTATTTTTTGTTGAATTTTTTTGTTTTTAATTGGTTTTTAATCTTCATTATTTACTTCCAAGTTATTACAGTATGTCTCTATATACATATTTAATTTTTTTAAATAATTTTGGCCAAAGAGAGCGCATTTAAAATTTTTACACACACTTGTTATTTCATATGTTGACACCTTTAAAACTGATAGTCAAAAAAATCCCTCCTTTTTGGGACCACCCTCATTTTGATAGATGTCACCAGCAGGGGTGCAAATGAGACATTCTCTATTAGATGCAATGTTATTGGGACCATGATTTATGTCACCTCCTCATATGGAAGATACTTTTCCTTCTTCATGTCTCAAGAAGGTTAGAAATACAAGAACACACACACATTCAAGTACACTTTCTGACAGTACAAAGGCTTATTGACAGTGTAGTGCTCGCATGTTAATAACGACAATACAGTACAACGATTGTAGCAGCTGCTGTAGTTTGCAAGAACCAGACTGGATCTGACTTCATGACACAAACTATTATTATTATTATTATTAACATTATTCCAGATCTATGATTGACCTAACATGACCACTTGTGTCGTAGCACTATAGGACTGACGAACACACACACACACACACACACACACACAGGTTATCAAATGGAATGGGGACCAAGTTTTTGATCATGACTTGTGGGGACCAGCCTTTCTACAGGTTGTGGAGGCATAAAAAGGTAAAAAGGTGTAAAATGCTCACTGCCATACTCGTCTTTAAATCTCTGGATTGATGAAGTAAAGTGCTGATCATTCTTACTGGGGACCCTGGGGAAAAAGATTTCATATGCTTCATGGGGACCAAATTTAAATAAATTTTGCATAATTCCATACTTGCCAACCCTCCCGGATTTTCCGGGAGACTCCCGAAATTCAGCGCCTCTCCCGAAAACCTCCCCGGGAAAAATTTTCTCCCGAAATTCAGGCGGAGCTGGAGGCCACGCCCCCTCCAGCTCCATGCGGACCCGAGTCCGCTTTCCCACAATATAAAGAACGTCTACAGTAAAGCAGTCCGTCTGCCGTAAACAGCAATGTTGTGACCACTCTTAAACAGGACAATATTGCCATCTAGTGCATTTGATGAAAGCACTTTGGTGCGTGCCACACAGCAATGCATCATCAGAGAGGGTGTTCAGCATGGTTAGAAAGATAGTGACAGAGAATAGAACAAGGATGGACAATTCAACCCTTAACTCAACAATGAGTAGATGAGTGTTATGTGTGTGTATATGTGTAAATAAATGAACACTGAAATTCAAGTATTTTTTTAATGTATGTATATATATATATATATATATATATATATATATATATATATATATATATATATATATATAGCTAGAATTCACTGAAAGTCAATTATTTCTTTTATATATATATATATATATATATATATATACATAAGAAATAATTGACTTTCAGTGAATTCTATATATATAGCTAGAATTCACTGAAAGTCAATTATTTCTTATATATATATATATATATATGTATATATATATATGTATATAAGAAATAATTGACTTTCAGTGAATTCTAGCCATATATATATATTTATCCATCCATCCATCCATCCATCCATCCATTTCTACCGCTTATTCCCTTCGGGGTCGCGGGGATATATATATATATATATATATATATATATATATATATATATATATATATATATATATATATATATATAAATATGTACATACATATATATATATATATATATATATATATATATAAATATGTACATACATATATATATATATATATATATATATATATATATATATATATATAAATATGTACATATATATATATATGTACATATATATATATAAATATGTACATATATATATGTATGTACATATATATATATGTACATATATATATATATATATGTATGTGTATATATATATATATGTACATATATATATATATATGTATGTACATATATGTATATATATATATATACATATATATATAAATATGTACATATATATATATATAAATATGTACATATATATATATATATGTACATATATATATAAATATGTACATATATATATATATATGTATGTACATATACATATATATATATATATATATATATATATATATATATATATATATATATATATATATATATATATATATATATATATATATGAAATACTTGACTTGGTGAATTCTAGCTGTAAATATACTCCTCCCCTCTTAACCACGCCCCCGCCCCAACCACGCACCCTGCACCCACCCCCCACCTCCCGAAATTGGAGGTCTCAAGGTTGGCAAGTATGATAATTCACAAAAAAAAAAAAAAAAACTCAAACTAACCAGTAAACATGTTTTATGGGCCAAAGCTTAAAAACCACCATCTTCAGAATGGATCTGACTATCATTTAAAAAATGTTACCCTTTAGGGGACCTGTTTTTTTTTGTCCACATACCGTCAGAGGTCCCCTAAAGGTGACTGTGTAAACAGAGCCATGTCCCCATTAAGCCAGAACACACACACACACACACACACACACACACACACACACACACACACACACACACACACACACACACACACACACACACACACACACACACACACACACACACACACACACACACACACACACACTGTAGACCAATCATATTTCATTTTGTGGAAAAAGGCTTGAGTCACTTTTTTTTTTTTTACATTTTGAGTTTGTATTGTTATTAATAATATTGTGTGTGTGGAGTCTGATTCTGATGACAATATTTACGGTTTTTTTTTGTGTGTGGTTTTTTTTTTTTCCCCACAAATGATTGACGTTACATTCAGGTAATGTATTACTGGTGATGAAGGGAGGAAAATGTAACGATGTTTCTTCAATGCTGCTTTTATTATTATTGTTATTATTATTATTAGTACAGGTTTGTGTTTCCTTCAGGACCATGGAGATGTAGAATGTACGGAGAGACGGTGCAGTTGTTGTCAGGTATGAAATGTGAATAAAAGCAAAAAGTGAATTTGAGAAAACGTCTGCTCCGAATGTTCTTTGTGGAGTTCACATCACAGTCAATACAGAAAAGTGGTCTAAGTTCATTGGCAAAGTGTTTTACCAACACTCACTTAAAACATAACAGTTTGCATTCTATGTTTAAGTATGACATCTGCTCAAATTGTGTAATCAAAAAACAAATGAAAGTCAGTAAATGATATTTTTCTCTTCAAAAAGGAATTTAAGTTGCTTAAATTTTTTAAAATAATTTGCTCGCACCTAACATTAAACTTTGACTGTTGGAGTTGTTGTGTTATCTATTAATTTGTTTGATTAATTAAATAACACACCTAATAGCCTCAATAAAGATGTTTCTGCTTGCCATGCTACCTGTTTTTTTTCTCCTATTAAATGCACATCATCAACATTGAAATTGCACTTTTAACATAAAAAGAAAATTTAAAAATATTTATTGTTTGTCTTACTTATAACGTAGCAACTCTATAAAAATAAGTTAGTGAAGCATTATGATGTCATGTCGGTA
>NC_084550.2:69042500-69122500 GCF_033978685.3 Nerophis lumbriciformis
AATATGTAATATGTACAATATACACACTGCAAGTATATATATATAATGTAGTAACAGACACCTTCATAACAATATGTAATATGTACAATATACACACTGCAAGTATATTTATATAATGAAGTAACAGACACTTTCATAACAATATGTAATATCTACAATATACACACTGCAAGTATATACCGACAGGAGTTTTTGTGTAAAAGTAGACAGTTTTATGTCGTCCACAGCTCCTTTACCACATGGGGTCCCCCAGGGCTCAATCCTTGCCCCAATTTTATTTGCGCTTTACCTTCTCCCCCTTGGTTCTATTTTTAGGAAGTACAGTATTGCATTTCATTTTTATGCCGATGATTGCCAGATTTATTTTCCCATGGCACAAAATAACACGGTTCAACGTCTTATTGACTGCCTGCACGACATCAAAGTCTGGCTTTCAGCTAACTTCCTGAGCCTAAATGAAGATAAAACAGAAGTTATGTTGTTCGGTCCAAGTCGCTCTCCCTCCCCCAACGTTGACCTCGGCACTCTGACCCCGTATCTCAGCGACTCTGTCACAAACCTGGGGGTAAAGTTTGACTCAGATTTTAAATTCGAAAAACAAATCAGCAGCGTCGTTCAAAAAAGCTTTTATCAATTACGCCAAATAGCGAAAGTGAAACCGCTTCTATCAAGACATGATCTTGAGAAATTAATCCACGCTTTTATCTCGACTCGTCTTGATTATTGTAATGCCCTGTATGTTGGCATTAGCCAGGCCTCCCTCGTCCGCCTGCAGCTCGTGCAGAACTCTGCTGCTCGTCTGCTAACACAGACCCGCAGACGTGAGCACATCACCCCTATTTTAGCGTCCCTTCACTGGCTCCCTGTGCGTTACCGAATACATTTTAAACTCCTTTTATTTGTTTTTAAATGTCTAAACAACCTCGCGCCAACCTATCTCTCCGACCTCCTTCAGCCTTACTGCCCCACCCGATCCTTAAGATCAGCCGATCAGCTGCTGTTGACGGTCCCTGACACAAGGCTGAAGCTTAGAGGTGACAGAGCTTTCGCCGTTGCTGCTCCCAAGCTCTGGAACGACCTACCCCTGAGTGTTAGACAAGCCTCCTCTCTTCCTGTTTTTAAATCTCTCTTAAAAACATACTTTTATTCCATGGCTTTTAACACTGAGTGATATCCATCCTGCAATGGCGCCCCATAATACACCTGCTGTGATCCTGTTTTTATGTTTTTATGTTTTTATTAATTCTAGTTTAATTATTTATTTTTTTATCGTGTTCTGTTTGTGTTGTGTTGTGTTTGCTCGGTACTCGTTTTATCTTTTAACCTGTTCATTGTACAGCACTTTGGCTACCCCTGTGGTAAATTTTAAATGTGCTCTATAAATAAAGTTGATTTGATTTGATTTGATATATAATGTAGTAACAGACACCTTCATAATAATATGTAATATGTACAATATACACACTGCAAGTGTATATATATAATGTAATAACAGACACCTTCATAACATATGTAATATGTACAATATACACACTGCAAGTATATATATATAATGTAGTAACAGACACCTTCATAACAATATGTAATATGTACAATATACACACTGCAAGTATATATATAATGTAGTAACAGACACCTTCATAACAATATGTAATATGTACAATATACACACTGCAAGTATATATATAATGAAGTAACAGACACCTTCATAACAATATGTAATATGTTTTATAAACACACTGCAAGTATATATATAAAATGGTGTAACAGACACATTCATAACAATATGTAATAAGCTTTTTATACACACTGAGTATATATACTGTATATAATGTAGTAACAGTAACTCCAGTTACAAAAAAAAAGGAGTTAATTATTTTTTTAATAGATTTTTTTTCCAATCCATTTTTTTTTATTACAAAAACAAGAACAGATCTAATGCCTTTTATCTTTTTGAAATGATGTTAAACATTGCTGATTAGATTCAATGATATTCACGCCAGTAATATAATCAAAAAGACCTTGAGTGGACTTGAGTGGAACGCACTGTTTTACACCCCAATTATTAAATAAATATGGAAGAGCATTTTAGGAGGTTCTTGTTTGAACTAATACACCTTTTTTATTGTGCAGGTAATTGTCCGTAATTCAGGATCCTTTGGCGCTCCTATTTCATTCAATCAGAACATCACGTAGGGTTGATGTTTTAACTACAATACATTTAGGAAATTTAGGAGACAATTCATGTCAGAATAATTGTATCTAAGTTATCACAAAACGTTGCGTTTCAACGAGTTCCCGGCGAGCAGAAAAAAGCTGTCTTTGATCCTACCAATCAAAAGGCTTGTAAAACTCCACTGTGTAGGATGGGAAGCGACATGAAGGCGTCGGTTTCTTTGATGTATTGTAATCCACGGGAAGATTTTGTCTTGACCCGAGATCTACAAAGCGGAGAGGCACCTTTTCTTTGAACTGTTAGGCGACGGCTGTTTACGACCCCCCTTCCCTTAGAAACAGCTGTTGCCATGTAATCAGGGGAAAGTCCAAATAAAAGAGGCGGCGTACAATCTTTCCTCAGATCGTGGTGGAAGACTGTACAAAGAGTACAGCCTAGACGTTTCTCCTCAATTGAGCTAAATTGAATTCTGTCTCTGTTTAATTCCTTGCTTGTTTAATAGATGTCATCAGTGTTTGAACCTGACAATTCATGTCTACATGTCTTGGGTGTGATTCTGCATTGTCTCTGTTTACCAACAGTCCAGCTGCACACCAGTTCAAGGCCATTTCGCTGTGGTGTCTCACTAAGAGAGACCGGCAGTGTGGCAGCCCAAGATAACATGATGTCCCTCTTAGCAGTAGCGATGTCCTCTGTTAAAACTGCAGAAAAACACCCATCTCCATTTGCCAACCTTTCGGCCATTGTGTGTGACCACAGTTATTGTTATGTATGTTGTCTTCTCCCTGCCTTCTCTATTGGTTTTTTCAGTTTCTTCCACAGTCTTTTGTCCCCAACGAGGCACACCTGCTGCTAATCATCTCCGGGTAGTATTTAAGCGCGTCTCCACCAGCTGGTCCCCGCCGGTTATTCTTCCTGAACTCTACTCTGACATGTGTTACCTTGACTCAGCTTCCCTGGTATGTTGCCTTCACATATTTCTGTTATATTGACCTTGTTGTGTTTTTGTTTTTCTAGCCACCTTGTTTTAGAGGACTAGTTTTTTGCCACGCTGTGTGCGTTCCTGACCTAGGTTCCGCCAATCTCTGAAAGAGACTCCTTTTGTTAGATTTTCCATGGTGTGCACTTTTTGCCCCATCATCCTTAGTTACCATTTTTTGGACTTATTAAATATTTTCAGTTGTTATCGCTTCCCTTGCCTCCATTCTCCGCATCCCGGGGTCCACCCTTGAACTCTATCCTAACATAATAACCGGCCATTTCAAAATGGACCTCGCAGAGACGGACCCAGTAAAGCGGGAACTGCAACAACAGGCTATTCGCCTGGGGAAACAAGAGGAACAATTTGGCTTACTTGGTGCGTGCGTCAACGCCATGACGGAACGCCAAGAAGCCCGCCTCGACACATTGGAGCGACAGCTAAGTAGCGTACTCACCGCTCTGCACGCCATGTCTCCTCCCACGGCCGTTCCAGCAACCCCGCAGTTACCGCCACGTCCTGAAAATACTCCTTTCCCTAGAGACACTCCTCCTGCCGTCTGTCCACCACTCTCGAAGCCTGAGCGTTTCTCCGGCGAGTCAGGTGATGTACAAACTTTTCTCACCCAATGTGAGATCTATTTCGAACTTTTGCCCGCGTCCTTTCCGTCAGAAAGAGCGCGCGTGGCGTTTATCTTGACCCACATGAGTGGCCGGGCGTCTGCTTGGGCCACCGCAGAGTGGGTGCGTCAGTCACCCGTGTGCTCCTCATACGCCGCCTTCTCCAAGGCTTTAAAGAGCATTTTCCAACGCGGGAGGCCAGGGCGGGAGGCCAGGGCGTGAGGCGGCGCGATCGTTGTTGCGTCTGCAACAAGGGCAGCGCAGCGTCACGGACTTCGCCATTGAATTTCGTAGACTGGCGGCGGAAAGTGAATGGCCCACTTCCGCATTGGTGGACGTTTTCTCCCTAGGCCTTGCAGATAAGGTCCGGAGACTTATGATTCCGCTCAAAACTCCCGATAGCCTCGACGAGCTGGTCGCTACGGCAGTGGAGGTGGAGACTCGCCTCGTTGACTGGGAGACAGATAGACTCCGACAGCAAGGATGGCGCTCATCTGCATATAATGGGAGTGGCCATGGAAGGCATCAAATTACTGCCGCACCGATACCCATTATCGATGCAGTATCGATATCACGAGAGGACGAACCAATGCAATTAGGAGGATCTCGCCTGACTCAAGCGGAGAGGGATCGTCGCTTTCGCCTCCATCTTTGTCTGTATTGTGGAGAGGCCGATCATCGCCTGAACCGCTGCCCTCATCGTCCAGCTCGCCATCGTTCTCAAGCATCACCTCCTCGCACCCGAGCTCCACCCACTTGCCACACCCAAGCAACACATGCGCCAGCGACCGCTCCTGCCCCTGCTCCTCTACCGCCCTCTACAGGTCAGACTCTATCACGACTTCAACTCACTGGCATACTCACCTGGGATAAGGATAAGCATTTTGACATTTGTGCTCTTATTGACTCTGGTTCTGATGACAATTTTATTGATGAAGCACTTGTTAAGCGTTTGGCCATTCCCATGTCCAAATTACACAGACCTAGGGTGGTCCGATCCCTCGACGGGGGCCACCTAGCGAGCGTTACTCATCAGACTGAACCATTAACGCTAAAATTATCTGGTAACCATTTTGAGTCTATTTGTTTTCTCGTCATTCCCTCTCGCTCGGCTCCTGTTGTGCTTGGTCTTACCTGGCTAGCTCTGCATAATCCCCATATTGACTGGGTCAAGACAAAGATCATTAATTGGGGAAATTTTTGTCACACACATTGTTTCCAATCCGCATGCCCTCGCATCGGACCCGCACGTGTCGTTACCCCAGAGATCATAGATTTGTCGGTTGTCCCCACAAATTACCATGATCTTAAGGAGGTCTTCAGTAAGGACCGCGCATTGTCACTACCACCACACTGTCCCTATGACTGCTCTATTAATCTACTCCCGGGTGCTACACTTCCTTCGTCCCGTCTTTATAATATTTCTAAACAAGAACGAGAGTCACTAGAGGACTATATCACCACGTCACTCGCTTCAGGTCTCATCCGCCCCTCCAACTCTCCTCTAGCCGCCGGTTTTTTTTTTGTGCAAAAGAAAGATAAGACACTCCGCCCTTGTATTGATTATTGGACCCTAAATCTTATTATGATTAAAAATAAGTACCCCCTTCCGCTTCTCAACTCTGCTTTTAATCCCTTACACACGGCCAGATATTTTACCAAATTAGACCTCCGCAATGCTTATCACCTGGTCAGAATAAAGCAAGGGGACGAATGGAAGACCGCCTTTAACACACCACTAGGTCATTTTGAATATCTGGTCATGCCTTTTGGCCTCACCAATGCGCCGGGTGTTTTTCAAAACCTCATTAATGATGTTCTTCGCGACATGCTCGATCGATTTGTGGTCGTTTACTTGGACGATATCCTCATTTTTTCTCCTAACTCCGAACTTCACGTCCAGCATGTTCGCTTAGTTCTTCAACGTCTTCTAGAGAATAGACTTTTTGTCAAGGCTGAGAAATGCGTGTTTCACACTGAATCCGTTCCGTTCTTGGGGTTTATTGTAGAGAAGGGTCAACTCCGAGCAGATCCCGCTAAGATCAAGTCTGTGGTCGATTGGCCCACACCCACCACTAGAAAGCACCTCCAAAGATTTTTAGGTTTTGCTAATTTTTACCGCCGTTTTATCCGCAATTTTAGTCAGGTAGCTGAACCTCTTACTAAGCTTACATCTACCAAGGTCCCCTTTTTGTGGACCTCTGAGACACAGAGGTCCTTTGAGAAACTTAAGTTGTTATTTACTTCAGCACCTGTTCTTATCCACCCTAACGTGTCCACTCAATTTTTTGTCGAGGTTGATGCTTCCGACTCCGGCGTGGGAGCTGTTCTTTCCCAGCGCTCTACCTTTGACCAGAGGCTGCACCCCTGTGCCTTCTTCTCACGTCGCCTGACTCCTGCTGAACGCAACTACGACATAGGTAACAGAGAACTACTCGCTGTTGTCTTAGCACTGCAGGAATGGAGGCACTGGCTGGAGGGCTCGGAGACTCCGTTTGTTGTGTTCACGGACCACAAGAATCTGGCATACATCCGCACTGCTCAACGGCTAAACCCAAGGCAAGCCAGATGGACATTGTTCTTCACCAGGTTCAATTTTACTATAACCTTCCGACCCGGCTCTCAGAACGGTAAGCCTGACGCCTTATCCAGAATGTACGCATTCCCCGAGGAGGAGGCCAAGACCGAGACCATCATCCCTCCATCACAAGTGCTGGGAGCTATACAGTGGGACATCGAGAGTCGCGTGACAGAGACACTCAAGAAGGTTCCTTCTCCTCAGAACTGTCCTCAGGGTCGTTTATTTGTCATTCCAGAACTCCGTCCGGAGGTCTTGAACTGGGCCCACAACTCCAAGATCGCCTGCCACCCAGGCATTACTCGTACGACTTACCTCCTAGCCCAACGCTTCTGGTGGCCTACTCTCAGAACTGACGTGACGGAGTACGTAGCTGCCTGTTCCACCTGTGCCCGCAATAAGGCTTCTCATCGGGCACCAGCTGGCCTTCTACGGCCACTTCCCATACCCTCCCGCCCGTGGTCCCACGTGGCGTTGGACTTCATCACAGGACTTCCCCCATCTAATGGCAACACCGTAATATTGACAGTGGTGGACCGCTTTTCCAAGATGGCACATTTCATTCCCCTTCCCAAGTTGCCCTCGGCACTCGAGACTGCAGAATTACTTACACGCCACGTTTTCCGGCTGCATGGTATCCCGGTGGATGTAGTCTCGGACAGGGGACCACAATTTTCTTCGGCAGTTTGGAAGGCTTTCTGCAATTCGTTGGGAGCATCACCGAGCCTCTCTTCTGGATACCACCCACAGACTAACGGTCAGACGGAGCGCACCAATCAGGATCTGGAGGCTGCCATCCGCTGCGTTTGCCACCAGCAGCCGGCCTCCTGGGCGCTCAGTCTATCTTGGATTGAGTACGCCCACAATACTCTCATCAGCTCGGCTACAGGTATGTCTCCTTTCCACTCTGCCTATGGGTACCAACCTCCTGCCTTTCCTTCCCTGGAATCTGAGGTCGCCGTTCCATCGGTTGCTGTCCACCTACGCCGTGCACGTCTAGCCTGGCAGAACACACGGTCCGCACTGGCACGCACCTCGGAGCGCAACCAGCGTCTTGCCAACCGCCACCGCAGCACAGCTCCGGATTACAAGCCTGGTCAGAAGGTATGGCTGTCATCTCGTGACTTACCTCTCCAAGTTTCCTCCAAGAAACTGCAGCCACGTTTTATTGGACCTTACACCATCGAGCGAGTTATAAACCCTTCAGCGGTTCGCCTACATCTTCCGGACTCTCTCAAGATCCATCCGTCCTTCCACGTCTCCCTACTCAAGCCTGTGTCCTCCAGTCCCTTGAGTCCTCCAGAGGTGCCTCCTCCTCCTCCCAGGCTGATCGATGGACACCAGGCGTTCACGGTCAAGGCCATTCTTGACGTGAGAAGAAGGGGCAGGGGTTTCCAGTATCTGGTCGACTGGGAAGGTTACAGCCCCGAGGACCGATCTTGGGTCCCGCGATCGCTTATCCTTGACCCTTCTCTCCTTACTGTTTTTTTATGAAAGTTTCCCCGAGAAGCCAGGTAAGCCGCCAGGTGGCGTCCTTTAAGGGGGGAGTACTGTTATGTATGTTGTCTTCTCCCTGCCTTCTCTATTGGTTTTTTCAGTTTCTTCCACAGTCTTTTGTCCCCAACGAGGCACACCTGCTGCTAATCATCTCCGGGTAGTATTTAAGCGCGTCTCCGCCGGTTATTCTTCCTGAACTCTACTCTGACATGTGTTACCTTGACTCAGCTTCCCTGGTATGTTGCCTTCACATATTTCTGTTATATTGACCTTGTTGTGTTTTTGTTTTTCTAGCCACCTTGTTTTAGAGGACTAGTTTTTTGCCACGCTGTGTGCGTTCCTGACCTTGGTTCCGCCAACCTCTGAAAGAGACTCCTTTTGTTAGATTTTCCATGGTGTGCACTTTTTGCCCCATCATCCTTAGTTACCATTTTTTGGACTTATTAAATATTTTCAGTTGTTATCGCTTCCCTTGCCTCCATTCTCCGCATCCCGGGGTCCACCCTTGAACTCTATCCTAACAGTTATCTTCCCTCTTATCTGGTGGAAAATGCTCTTGTCTACATGGAAGGATCTGTAGTCTGTCAAATACTACCAAAGCTGTCCTGTGATGTGTGCTATGTAGCGTACCACCGTGTTACATGGCCTTTCCTTTTAACAACACTCAGTAAACGTTTGGGAACTGAGGAGACACATTTTTGAAGCTTCTCAGGTGGAATTCTTTCCCATTCTTGCTTGATGTACAGCTTAAGTTGTTCAACAGTCCGGGGGTCTCCGTTGTGCTATTTTAGGCTTCATAATGCACCACACATTTTCAATGGGAGACAGGTCTGGACTACAGGCAGGCCAGTCTAGTACCCGCACTCTTTTACTATGAAGCCACGTTGATGTAACACGTGGCTTGGCATTGTCTTGCTGAAATAAGCAGGGGCGTCCATGGTAACGTTGCTTGGATGGCAACATATGTTGCTCCAAAACCTGTATGTACCTTTCAGCATTAATGGTGCCTTCACAGATGTGTAAGTTACCCATGTCTTGGGCACTAATACACCCCCATACAATCACACATGCTGGCTTTTCAACTTTGCGCCTATAACAATCCGGATGGTTCTTTTCCTCTTTGGTCCGGAGGACACAACGTCCACAGTTTCCAAAAACAATTTGAAATGTGGACTCGTCAGACCACAGAACACTTTTCCACTTTGTATCAGTCCATCTTAGATGAGCTCAGGCCCAGCAAAGCCGACGGCGTTTCTGGGTGTTGTTGATAAACGGTTTTCGCCTTGCATAGGAGAGTTTTAACTTGCACTTACAGATGTAGCGACCAACTGTAGTTACTGACAGTGGGTTTCTGAAGTGTTCCTGAGCCCATGTGGTGATATCCTTTACACACTGATGTCGCTTGTTGATGCAGTACAGCCTGAGGGATGGAAGGTCACGGGCTTAGCTGCTTACGTGCAGTGATTTCTCCAGATTCTCTGAACCCTTTGATGATATTACGGACCGTAGATGGTGAAATCCCTAAATTCCTTGCAATAGCTGCTTGAGAAAGGTTTTTCTTAAACTGTTCAACAATTTGCTCACGCATTTGTTGACAAAGTGGTGACCCTCGCCCCATCCTTCTTTGTGAATGACTGAGCATTTCATGGAATCTGCTTTTATACCCAATCATGGCACCCCCCTGTTCCCAATTAGCCTGCACACCTGTGGGATGTTCCAAATAAGTGTTTGATGAGCATTCCATGCATCAGTCCATCTTAGAGCTCGGAGCCCAGCAAAGCCAGCGACATTTCTGGGTGTTGTTGATAAATGGCTTTCGCTTTGCATAGTAGAGTTTTAACTTGCACTTACAGATGTAGCGACCAACTGTAGTTACTGGCAGTGGGTTTCTGAAGTGTTCCTTAGCCCATATTGTGATATCCTTTACACACTGATGTCGCTTTTTGATGCAGTACCGCCTGAGGTATCGAAGGTCCGTAATATCATCGCTTACGTGCAGTGATTTCTCCAGATTCTCTGAACCTTTTGATGATATTACGAACTGTAGATGGTGAAATCCCTATATTCCTTGCAATAGCTCATTGAGAAATGTTGTTCTTAAACTGTTCAACAATTTGCTCACGCATTTGTTGACAAAGTGGTGACCCTCGCCCCGTCCTTGTTTGTGAATGACTGAGCATTCCATGGAAGCTGCTTTTATACCCAATCATGGCACCCACCTGTTCCCAATTTGCCTGCACACCTGTGGGATGTTCCAAATAAGTGTTTGATGAGCATTCCTCAACTTTCTCTGTCTTTTTTGCCACTTGTGCAAGCTTTTTTGAAACATGTTGCAGGCATCAGATTCCTAATGAGCTAATATTTGCAAAAAATAACAGTTTTCCAGTGTGAACATGAAATATAATGTCTTTGCAGTCTATTTAATTGAATATAAGTTGAAAAGGATTTGCAAATCATTGTATTCTGTTTTTATTTACCATTTACACAACGTGCCAACTTAACTGCTTTTGGATTTTGGATTTTCTCTGTTTTGTAAAATGTCTTAGTATTACGTTGAGTGCTAAAAGACATATAATTTATTATTATATGATATATATATATATATATATTTTTTTTTTATTTTTTTTTATTTTTTTCAAGGACTTTTGTCATACAGCACACATTTGTCACAAAATTAGTACCCAGTGCACCAGATATAGTACAATGAGTACCACTACAATATACTTTTTGAAGAAAGGTGTAGAGTAAGTTTTAAAAAGCATAGGTTATATGGTATAAAATATATATATATTATGGATGGATAAGTGCCTTTAAGTGTTTAAAAAGTGTTTGTAAAATGGTCTACGATCTAGTTTGAATTTTGTATTATTGTTAATCCCACTGTAAATATTAAAAATACGACGATTAATTTGCACGTTATCATAGCTCAATGTATGAAGTTGGCATTAAAAAAAACACATGAAAATCAGTTAAGTATTGAGAAAGTTATGATGGATTGGAAGGGCTGACACTTCATAGATCCTGTCACTAGATGGAGATGTTGACCTGTGCAAGATGGCGGCCCTACGGCTCGTCGGCGCCAATAAGCAGGCATCTCTAGATAAGATATCTATGGACACAACAATAGCATTTCAACTATTTAAGACTTATTCGTGCATCACGTCACATTTTATCTACCTCAAAGTCCACAAACCAAATGTTTTGACCACTAGTACCTTAAAAAAAAAAATAATCTGTAACATTTTGAAGTTGATGTTACTAACCTGTTTGGACTCGAACGTATTTCTCCTCTCACTTTAACTTCCATTGTCATTTTCCGGAGAACAGAAACTCCCATCTTCCAGAATCCCAATTGACTCGCTGGGGATAGGCAAGCCCCCTGGTGGTCAAATGGAGGAAAAACAACTTATATAACAGAAGTTCATAACATAAAATATAATAAAAGGAGCTTAAAATACGAATATACACATGAAAATAGCAGATATTGCAAAAGTAATACATCACGGCAAAAAATAAAAAATAATAAATTATTTAGGCTCCAGCACCTCCCCGTGACCACGAAAGGGACAAACGGTAGAAAATGGATGGATGGACTATAGGTGGGTTGCAATCATGTGACCTAGAGCAGGGGTGTCCAAACATTTTGACTCGGATATATATATATATATATATGTGTGTGTGTGTGTGTGTGTGTGTGTGTGTGTGTGTGTGTGTGTGTGTGTGTGTGTGTGTGTGTGTTCTTGTATTTCTACCCTTCTTGAGACATCAACAAGGAAAAGTAATGACTGTGTGTTGGTTTTAAAAGTGCTCCCCCTCTGGTCAACATATGAAATAACAAGTGTGTGTAAGAAATTGAAATGCGCCCCCTTTGGCCAAAATTTAAAAAAATAAATAAATAAATAAATATGTATATAGAGACATACTGTAATAACTTGAAGTAAATAATAAAGATTAAAAATCAATTACAAACAAAAAACTTTTAAAAAATAACTAAAAGGAGTCTTTTTCTCACAATGTGTCGACTTTTTTCTTATAAAATTGGGAACGATTTCTCATATTCTTTCTGTTTCTGTAATATTGCAATATTTTGTCGTAAAATGATTACTTTTTTATGTAAAATTATTTCTTTTTTAATGCAAAATAGTGACATTTGTCTTATAAAATTCCGACTTATCACAATATTGCCAATTTTTGTTGTTGTTCTGGTAAAATAGTGACATTTTTTGAGTAAAATTGTGACTTTTGTCATAATTTTGCCGAGCAAAATTCTGATTATTATTATAATATTGCCAACATTTTTAAGTTTTCTTATAAAATTGTGTCTTTTGTTGAGTAAAATTAAGACTCTTTTCATAAAATTGCCAAAATGTTAAGCTTTTCTTGTAAAATTGCGACTGTTATTGAGAAAATTCCAACTTTGATCATATTATTGCACAAATGTTCAGTTTTTCTTGTGAAATTTTGACTTGTGTTGAGTAAAATTTCGACTTTTATTATAATACTGCCAAAATTATACGGTTTTCTTGTGAAATTGTGACTTTTTTCTTGTGAAATTCCAACTCATTTTTCACAACAAGCTTTTTTATATTTGCATAGTATGTATATATTATTAATGTTGTAAATACACATCTTTATATATCTGGAAAGGCTGGTCCTAAAGACGGAGGCATTTTTCAGATGTCTCAATAAGGTGACACATACAAGAGAGTGTGTGTGTGTGTGTGTGTGTGTGTGTGTGTGTGTGTGTGTGTGTGTGTGTGTGTGTGTGTGTGTGTGTGTGTGTGTGTGTGTGTGTGTTAGTGTTCTTGTATTTCTACCCTTCTTTAGACATCAACAAGGAAAAGTAGTGACTGTGTGTTGGTTTTAAAAGTGCTCCCCCTCTGGTCAACATATGAAATAACAAGTGTGTGTAAGAAATTGAAATGCGCCCCCTTTGGCCAAAATTTAAAAAAAAATTAAATAAATAAATATGTATATAGAGACATACTGTAATAACTTGAAGTAAATAATAAAGATTAAAAATCAATTACAAACAAAAAACTTTTAAAAAATAACTAAAAGGAGTCTTTCTCACAATGTGTCGACTTTTTTCTTATAAAATTGGGAACGATTTCTCATATTCTTTCTGTTTCTGTAATATTGCAATATTTTGTCGTAAAATGATTACTTTTTTATGTAAAATTATTACTTTTTTAATGCAAAGTAGTGACATTTGTCATATAAAATTCCGACTTATCACAATATTGCCAATTTTTGTTGTTGTTCTGGTAAAATAGTGACATTTTTTGAGTAAAATTGTGACTTTTGTCATAATTTTGCCGAGCAAAATTCTGATTATTATTATAATATTGCCAACATTTTTAAGTTTTCTTATAAAATTGTGTCTTTTGTTGAGTAAAAATAAGACTCTTTTCATAAAATTGCCAAAATGTTAAGCTTTTCTTGTAAAATTGCGACTGTTATTGAGAAAATTCCAACTTTGATCATATTATTGCACAAATGTTCAGTTTTTCTTGTGAAATTTTGACTTGTGTTGAGTAAAATTTCGACTTTTATTATAATACTGCCAAAATTATGCGGTTTTCTTGTGAAATTGTGACTTTTCTTGTGAAATTCCAACTCATTTTTCACAACAAGCTTTTTTATATTTGCATAGTATGTATATATTATTAATGTTGTAAATACACATCTTTATATATCTGGAAAGGCTGGTCCTAAAGACGGAGGCATTTTTCAGGTAACACATACAAGAGTGTGTGTGTGTGTGTGTGTGTGTGTGTGTGTGTGTGTGTGTGTGTGTGTGTGTGTGTGTGTGTTAGTGTTCTTGTATTTCTACCCTTCTTGAGACATCAACAAGAAAAAGTAGTGACTGTGTGTTGGTTTTAAAAGTGCTCCCCCTCTGGTCAACATATGAAATAACAAGTGTGTGTAAGAAATTGAAATGCGCCCCCTTTGGCCAAAATTTTAAAAAAAATTAAATAAATAAATATGTATATAGAGACATACTGTAATAACTTGAAGTAAATAATAAAGATTAAAAATCAATTACAAACAAAAAACTTTTAAAAAATAACTAAAAGGAGTCTTTCTCACAATGTGTCGACTTTTTTCTTATAAAATTGGGAACGATTTCTCATATTCTTTCTGTTTCTGTAATATTGCAATATTTTGTCGTAAAATGATTACTTTTTTATGTAAAATGATTACTTTTTTAATGCAAAGTAGTGACATTTGTCATATAAAATTCCGACTTATCACAATATTGCCAATTTTTGTTGTTGTTCTGGTAAAATAGTGACATTTTTTGAGTAAAATTGTGACTTTTGTCATAATTTTGCCGAGCAAAATTCTGATTATTATTATATTGCCAACATTTTTAAGTTTTCTTATAAAATTGTGTCTTTTGTTGAGTAAAAATAAGACTCTTTTCATAAAATTGCCAAAATGTTAAGCTTTTCTTGTAAAATTGCGACTGTTATTGAGAAAATTCCAACTTTGATCATATTATTGCACAAATGTTCAGTTTTTCTTGTGAAATTTTGACTTGTGTTGAGTAAAATTTCGACTTTTATTATAATACTGCCAAAATTATGCGGTTTTCTTGTGAAATTGTGACTTTTTTCTTGTGAAATTCCAACTCATTTTTCACAACAAGCTTTTTTATATTTGCATAGTATGTATATATTATTAATGTTGTAAATACACATCTTTATATATCTGGAAAGGCTGGTCCTAAAGACGGAGGCATTTTTCAGGTAACACATACAAGAGTGTGTGTGTGTGTGTGTGTGTGTGTGTGTGTGTGTGTGTGTGTGTGTGTGTGTGTGTGTGTGTGTGTGTGTGTGTGTGTGTGTGTGTGTGTGTGTGTGTGTGTGTGTGTACTATATTAATATAATGGGAATATAATTAATATAATGGATATCATTGGCTATTAAGAGTATGTAAAAGTTTGACTCTTACCTTGGTTACTTCCGTATTGACCTCCTTATTGTTTTGTAATCAATCAGAAATATCAAACAGCTGAAACATGGGTAAGTGTGGAGATAGCGTTTTACATTTTTCCCATCATGCACTCTAATTGATTTAAATGGGTGTAATTTTGACATTTTTTTATGGTGTTTGGATGCAGGGTTGGGCGATATATGGAATATACTCGATATATCACGGGTTTGTCTCTGTGCGATGTAGAAAATGACTATTTGGTGATATTGGAGTATACGTTCAACAACAGAAGGAGATAACGTCCGCAGGAACCTACCACATAGTGAAGGACATACACTATTTGATTTCCTATCATGCAGCTCATTTTTATTTGACACTTATTGAAATATCTTGTGTGACATCATGCACAAAAGTGCACTTTATTTGTTTTAAACTATTGTAGTGGCGTTCTGTACAAAAAGAGCACTTTAATTGAGTGTTGTTTTGATATGTCATCTTAGTGACATCATGCACAAAAGTGCACTAATAGCTTGTTTTAAAATGTCTCTGACAATCTTGCACTTTCTGTTTGGAAATTACATGAATGTTTGTGCCACTGCTTAATAACTGTTTCATAAATACACTTTTGGTCAATTGACTTAGTTGTGATCATCAATCTCTAAAGGATATCACCACATGGGCTCAGGAACACTTCAGAAAACCACTGTCAGTAGCTACAGTTGGTCGCTACATCTGTAAGTGCAAGTTTAAGAACAACGTTTCTCAAAGTGCAATTGCAAGAAATTTAGGGATTTCAACATCTACGCTCCATAATATCGTCAAAAGGTTCAGAGAATCTGGAGAAATCACTCCACGTAAGCGGCATGGCCGGAAACCAACATTGAATGACCGTGACCTTCCATCCCTCAGACAGCACTGTATCAAAAACCGACATCAATGTCTAAAGGATATCACCACATGGGCTCAGGAACACTTCATAAAACCACTGTCACTAAATACAGTTGGTCGCTACATCTGTAAGTGCAAGTTAAAGCTCTACTATGCAAAGCGAAAGCCATTTATCAACAACACCCTCTGGGCCCGAGATCATCTAAGATTGACTCATGCAAAGTGGAAAAGTGTTCTGTGGTCTGACGAGTCCACATTTCAAATTGTTTTTGGAAATATTCGACATCGTGTCATCCGGACCAAAGGGGAAGCGAACCATCCAGACTGTTATCGACGCAAAGTTCAAAAGCCAGCATGTGTGATGGTATGGGGGTGCATTAGTGCCCAAGGCATGGGTAACTTACACATCTGTGAAGGCACCATTAATGCTGAAAGGTACATACAGGTTTTGGAACAACATATGCTGCCATCTAAGCGCCGTCTTTTTCATGGACGCCCCTGCTTATTTCAGCAAGACAATGCCAAGCCACATTCAGCACGTGTTACAACAGCGTGGCTTCGTAAAAAAAGAGTGCGGGTACATTCCTGGCCCGCCTGCAGTCCAGACCTGTCTCCCATCGAAAATGTGTGGCGCATTACGAAGCGTAAAATACGACAGCGGAGACCCCGGACTGTTGAACGACTGAAGCTCTACATAAAACAAGAATGGGAAAGAATTCCACTTTCAAAGCTTCAACAATTAGTTTCCTCAGTTCCCAATCGTTTATTGAGTGTTGTTAAAAGAAAAGGCCATGTAACACAGTGGTGAACATGCCCTTTCCCAACTACTTCGGCACGTGTTGCAGCCATGAAATTCTAAGTTAATTATTATTTGCAACAAAAAAAAATTAAGTTTATGCGTTTGAACATCAAATATGTTGTCTTTGTAATGCATTCAATTGAATATGGGTTGAAAAGGATTTGCAAATCATTGTATTCCGTTTATATTTACATCTAACACAATTTCCCAACTCATTTGAAAACGGGATTTGTACTTTTAAGGGTAATTGATATGGTTTACTCACATTATTGATAAGATGGCAGCAAATATGTAGCATTCAAAGACCACCTGGTATTTAATATTAATTGTAAAGCACTTTGCTATGTGATGCTATGCGAACTCAGGACGTTTCGCAGGCAAAATTGAAGTATAGTAGATTTATATAGCGCTTTTCTCTAGTGACTCAAAGCGCTTTTACATCGTTAAACCCAATATCTATCAATTGAAGAGGCTGGCGGGCCGCACTTGGACCGCAGGTCGTAGTTTGGACTAGGGATGTCCCGATCCGATATTTGGATCGGATCGGCTGCCGATATTTGCCAAAAATTGCGTATCGGCAAGGCATGGGAAAATGCAGATCCAGATCCAGTTTTAAAAAAAACTCCGGTCCGTATTTTCCAACGCACCGATTTGAATACAGGTAAAAGCCAGTAAATTAGAATATTTTGAAAAACTTGATTTATTTCAGTAATTGCATTCAAAAGGTGTAACTTGTACATTATATTTATTCATTGCACACAGACTGATGCATTCAAATGTTTATTTCATTTAATTTTGATGATTTGAAGTGGCAACAAATGAAAATCCAAAATTCCGTGTGTCACAAAATTAGAATATTGTGTAAGGGTTCAATTTTGAAGACACCTGGTGCCACAAACTAATCAGCTGATTAACTCAAAACACCTGCAAAGGGCTTTAAATGGTCTCTCAGTCCAGTTCTGAAGCCTACACAAACATGGGGAAGACTTCAGATTTGACAGCTGTCCAAAAGGCAACCATCGACACATTGCACAAGGAGGGAAAGACACAAAAGGTTATTGCTGAAGAGGCTGGCTGTTCTCAGAGCTCTGTGTCCAAACACATTAATGGAGAGGCAAAGGGAAGGAAAAACTGTGGTCAGAAAAAGTGTACAAGCGATAGGGATCACAGCGCCCTGGTCAAGATTGTGAAAAAAAAACCCATTCAAAAATGTGGGGGAGATTCAGAAGGAGTGGACAGCTGCTGGAGTCAGTGCTTCAAGATCCACCACCAAGAGACGCTTGAAAGACATGGGTTTCAACTGCCGCATACCTCGTGTCAAGCCACTGTTGACCAAGAAACAGCGCGCAAAGCGTCTCACCTGGGCTAAGGAAAAAAAGAGCTGGACTGCTGCTGAGTGGTCCAAAGTCATGTTTTCTGACGAAAGCAAATTTTGCATTTCCTTTGGAAATCGAGGTCCCAGAGTCTGGAGGAAGACAGGAGAGGCACAGGATCCACGTTGCCTGAAGTCTAGTGTAAAGTTTCCACCATCAGTGATGGTTTGGGGTGCCATGTCATCTGCTGGTGTCGGTCCACTCTGTTTCCTGAGATCCAGGGTCAACGCAGCCGTCTACCAGCAAGTTTTAGAGCACTTCATGCTTCCTGCTGCTGACCTGCTCTATGGAGATGGAGATTTCAAGTTCCAACAGGACTTGGCGCCTGCACACAGCACAAAATCTACCCGTGCCTGGTTTACGGACCATGGTATTTCTGTTCTAAATTGGCCCGCCAACTCCCCTGACCTCAGCCCCATAGAAAATCTGTGGGGTATTGTGAAAAGGAAGATGCAGAATGCCAGACCCAAAAACGCAGAAGAGTTGAAGGCCACTATCAGAGCAACCTGGGCTCTCATAACACCTGAGCAGTGCCAGAAACTCATCGACTCCATGCCACGCCGCGTTAACGCAGTAATTGAGGCAAAAGGAGCTCCAACCAAGTATTGAGTATTGTACATGCTCATATTTTTCATTTTCATACTTTTCAGTTGGCCAACATTTCTAAAAATCCCTTTTTTGTATTAGCCTTAAGTAATATTCTAATTTTGTGACACACGGAAATTTGGATTTTCATTTGTTGCCACTTCAAATCATCAAAATTAAATGAAATAAACATTTGAATGCATCAGTCTGTGTGCAATGAATAAATATAATGTACAAGTTACACCTTTTGAATGCAATTACTGAAATAAATCAAGTTTTTCAAAATATTCTAATTTACTGGCTTTTACCTGTAATACATTCCACTTTTCTGCTGCTCCGTAATTTCCGTTCCGCATTTTCCAGCACACCTTCAACACATCCACAGGTCTGTGGATTCTCACGCAGTTGCTTTTAGCTGCTGGCATTACACGACAGGCTCTTCTCACTCTTTCCTGTGTCTCCCTCTCACAGACAGCAAGTGCACCTTCTTACACACGTCACATATTGTCACGTCATACGTCACATACGTATACGTCCTCCCCGAGCAGAGAGGTAGCAGCATGGCTAACGTTAGCTGTGATGCTAGCGCAGCCGTGCGAGCAACGCTCCCTCTAAGGTGCGCGCCTGTGCAATTGCGCACTGTTTAAGCGTCCTCTGCGCATAGCAAATCTATGCCACGCACAAAATCAAATAAAAAAATAAGCGCATAACAATTTTCGACACACGGACACGACAGAGAAAACAGTTTTCGTCATCATTGTTCAAATATTGTGACGTCTGTCGAGACGCGTATCTCCATTCGGTGCCACACGCCCACACCATCAAAATGCTGAGGCAAAAATTTCTAGATCAACACCGTATGAAAAAATTTGTGATTTTTTTTTAGTTGTGATTTCCTTCTCTGCATGAACGTTTAAAAGTAGCATATATTAATGCAGTATGAAGAAGAATGTTTTAATGTAGACATGCAAGCCTTGAAAGAAAATGTTGAAAATCAAGACTACATTTCCTGCAAATGGGTGCATTTCTACCCTATATTTTAACTTTAGATTTATTCTCATATCAAACTCTTTTGGCTGTCTTTTTGACACTTACATCCGGCGCCCCCCTCCACACCCTGGATTATAAATAATGTAAATAATTCAATGTGATTATCTTGTGTGATGACTGTATTATGATGATAGTATATATCTGATAGTATATATCTGTATCATGAATCAATTTAAGTGGACCCCGACTTAAACAAGTGGAAAAACTTATTGGGGTGTTACCATTTAGTGGTCAATTGTACGGAATATGTACTTCACTGTGCAACCTACTAATAAAAGTCTCAATCAATCAATCAAAACACATAGAATCATCATACTGCTGTGATTATATGCATCAAGTGTTCATTCAAGGCTAAGGCAAAATATCGAGATATATATCGTGTATCGCAATCTGGCCTTAAAATATCGCAATATCAAAAAAAGGCCATATCGCCCAGCCCTAGTTCAATGATGCCATTTCTGTTTGTCATGTATAATTTTGTCTATTTTGTGTTTATCCTTGAATAAACAGGTCAGTTTCTTGTTACCAACCATTGTGTATTATTCAAACTCCCCTAATTCAGCTGGCTAGTTGTTATCAAGAGTACTAAAACCCTTTTCAACATGATTCTGACAACTAAGTAGGCTAAATAACTTTAAACTTTAATACATGCTCGGATAGGCCAGTATCGGTCAGTATCGGTATCGGATCGGAAATGCAAAAACAATATGGGTATCGGATCGGAAGTGCAAAAACCTGGATCGGGACATCCCTAGTTTGGACACCCCATGTTTTAAAGATATGTAATTGCATGCAATACATGTGTTTTTTCTGTCAAAATGGAACGTTCAAATACATTCTGTAAGAAAAAATAAAGTAGTTTCTTGACACATGTTATTTCTAGGCTTTCGCGGGCCACATTACATGAAGTGGCGGGCCAAATCTGGCCCCCGGGCCTTAAGTTTATCACCTGTGACCCAGAGGCAGTTCTGTCCCATTAGACTACTGTTTATTTACCTGAATCAGTGCAGATTTAGGTGTATTTTGAAAGGTTTAGAGGCAAATATAAAAGTCATCATGAAAAAAATTATTTAAAATGGGAGTGGATTTTTACTCTCTTAAGAAAAATATATATTTTTAAATTTAAACCATTTATCATCAGCAAGATACATGGTTTAAATAGCACATTTATCATCAGTTTTATTAGAAGAAAAAATTGGGGGCACATCATGTCTTTACATCTGAGGGGTCCACAAATGAAACATTAATGTGTGAAAGACAAAGTTGGACTTATTGGTGCATCACTAAGTAACGTATTTGATTGACATAACGAGCGCTGCTGTGATCGTGACGTTAATGAGAAAAAGGATACGGTTGTTTGCAGTTGATTTCCTTCCACAAATATTAGTCTCGTCTACAATTCATGTCTGCAGTTGTTTTTATGCTGTGAAGTTGATATTTTGTCTCATTACTTAGCTGTAGATGTTGTTCAGTAAAGTTTGTTAGCCATATCAAGATTCACCAAATTATGTTTATTTATTCATCTACTTTATTAATACTATTAAGGATATTTTCTTGATGCTAACAAATATCACCAAAGACGCTATAATGTGTCTTGTCTTTCCTGCACAACAACAACTAAGTTTGACTTTCTGTTATGAAAATGGACAAAGAAAATACCGTGGATTGGACAAACAATCAAAAATATTTACAAACCCCGTTTCCATATGAGTTGGGAAATATTGTTAGATGTAAATATAAACGGAATACAATGATTTGCAAATCCAAACTTTTTTTTTTTTTTTTGCAAATAATAATTAACTTAGAATTTCATGGCTGCAACACGTGCCAAAGTAGTTGGGAAAGGGCATGTTCACCACTGTGTTACATCACCTTTTCTTTTAACAACACTCAGTAAACGATTGGGAACTGAGGAAACTAATTGTTGAAGCTTTGAAAGTGGAATTCTTTCCCATTCTTGTTTTATGTAGAGCTTCAGTCGTTCAACAGTCCGGGGTCTCCGCTGTCGTATTTTACGCTTCGTAATGCGCCACACATTTTCGATGGGAGACAGGTCTGGACTGCAGGCGGGCCAGGAAAGTACCCGCACTCTTTTTTTACGAAGCCACGCTGTTGTAACACGTGCTGAATGTGGCTTGGCATTGTCTTGCTGAAATAAGCAGGAGCGTCCATGAAAAAGACGGTGCTTAGATGGCAGCATATGTTGTTCCAAAACCTGTATGTACCTTTCAGCATTAATGGTGCCTTCACAGATGTGTAAGTTACCCATGTCTTGGGCACTAATGCACCCCCATACCATCACACATGCTGGCTTTTCAACTTTGCGTCGATAACAGTCTGGATGGTTCGCTTCGAATATTTCCAAAAACAATTTGAAATGTGGACTCGTCAGACCACAGAACACTTTTCCACTTTGCACGAGTCCATCTTAGATGATCTCGGGCCCAGAGAAGCCGGCGGTGTTTCTGGGTGTTGTTGATAAATGGCTTTCGCTTTACATAGTAGAGCTTTAACTTGCACTTACAGATGTAGCGACCAACTGTATTTAGTGACAGTGGTTTTCTGAAGTGTTCCTGAGCCCATGTGGTGATATCCTTTAGAGATTGATGTCGGTTTTTGATACAGTGCCGTCCATGCCGCTTACGTGTCAGGCTTGTCCCTGACAGTTTGACTGTGTTTTAGTTTTTTCTCTGTGTTTGTCTTAGTTTCCTGTCAGCCCTTTTATTTTGTCGTTCCTACCTGTCGTGTCGTTGTTTGCTGTATGCTGTCATTGCTACCTGTGTGCGTTAAGCTTTCCCTGGATCCTGACTCCTGTTCCTGCTTCCTGGTTTCTGGTTCGTGTTTTCCTTTTCTTGATCCGTCCCTTGGGGGAGGGGCTATGAGTAGCAGTGCAGCTGGGGAGGCACAGCTACTTCTTGCCCCAGTGGGTCTGCAAGAGACGGCGCCATCATCTCCGGTGGGTCTGCAACCTACGGCGCCACCATGCACTCCGGTGAGCCGGAAGACGCCACCATGCACTCCGGTGGGCCGGCAGACGCCACCATGCACTCCGGTGGGCCGGCAGACGCCACCATGCACTCCGGTGGGCCGGCAGACACCACCATGCACTCCGGTGGGCCGGCAGACGCCACCATGCACTCCGGTGGGCCGGCAGACACCACCATGCACTCCGGTGGGCCGGCAGACGCCACCATGCACTCCGGTGGGCCGGCAGACGCCACCATGCACTCCGGTGGGTTTACAACCTACGGCACCACCATCCTGTCCGGTGGGCCAGCAGCAGAGGGCGCCACCATCCTCCTCTCCGGTGGGCCAGCAGCAGATGGCGCCACCATCCTCCTCTCCGGTGGGCCAGCAGCAGATGGCGCCACCATCCTCCTCTCCGGTGGGCCAGCAGCAGAGGGCGCCACCATCCTCCTCTCCGGTGGGCCAGCAGCAGAGAGTGCCACCATCCTCCTCTCCGGTGGGCCAGCAGCAGAGAGTGCCACCATCCTCCTCTCCGGTGGGCCAGCAGCAGAGGGCGCCACCATCCTCCTCTCCGGTGGGCCAGCAGCAGAGGGCGCCACCATCCTCCTCTCCGGTGGGCCAGCAGCAGAGGGCGCTACCATCCTCCTCTCCGGTGGGCCAGCAGCAGAGGGCGCCACCATCCTCCTCTCCGGTGGGCCAGCAGCAGAGGGCGCCATCATGCACTCCGGTGGGTCTACAATCCACGGGGCCACCATCGTCTCCGGTGGGCCAGCAGAGGGCGCCACCACCATCGTCTCCGGTGGGCCAGCAGAGGGCGCCACCACCATCGTCTCCGGTGGGTCCTCCCATGCCGGCGGTCGAGCCGCCTCGCCAATTGCGGCGGCGTTCAACTCGCCGTCGCCACCTAACTCTTCCCCGCTGGTTGCGGGGACACTTGGCCTGGTGGCCCACCTCCTTGTCCTCCCTCCACCCTCCCGTGACTTTGGACTTTTTTGGGGGAGGGGTTCTAGAACGTCTGGTATCCGTTATAGGAAGGGGGGCTACTGTCAGGCTTGTCCCTGACAGTTTGACTGTGTTTTAGTTTTTTCTCTGTGTTTGTCTTAGTTTCCTGTCAGCGCTTTTATTTTGTCGTTCCTACCTGTCGTGTCGTTGTTTGCTGTATGCTGTCGTTGCTACCTGTGTGCGTTAAGCTTTCCCTGGATCCTGACTCCTGTTCCTGCTTCCTGGTTTCTGGTTCGTGTTTTCCTTTTCTTATTTTTGAACATTAGAACCATGTTTTCTCGTACAATGCCTTCCGCCTTCTCTGCATCTTGGGGTTCGGCACCTACAAACTCTGACAACGTGGAGTGATTTCTCCAGATTCGCTGAACGTTTTGATGATATTATGGACCGTAGATGTTGAAATCCCTAAATTTCTTGCAATTGCACTTTGAGAAACGTTGTTCTTAAACTGTTTGCTATTTGCTCATGCAGTTGTGGACAATGGGGTGTACCTCGCCCCATCCTTTCTTGTGAAAGACTGAGCATTTTTTGGGAAGCTGTTTTTATACCCAATCATGGCACCCACCTGTTCCCAATTAGCCTGTTCACCTGTGGGATGTTCCAAATAAGTGTTTGATGAGCATTCCTCAACTTTATCAGTATTTATTGCCACCTTTCCCAACTTCTTTGTCACGTGTTGCTGGCATCAAATTCTAAAGTTAATGATTATTTGCTAAAAAAAAATGTTTATCAGTTTGAACATCAAATATGTTGTCTTTGTAGCATATTCAACTGAATATGGGTTGAAAATGATTTGCAAATCATTGTATTCCGTTTATATTTACATCTAACACAATTTCCCAACTCATAAGGAAACGGGGTTTGTATTACTAGGACTTAACATGATGTTAGTTTATTTGCACAAGCAGGTCTTCTGATTATATTTAGACGCAGCAACCACAAATGAACACAAACTAATGCCATCTATTGCCCTTTTCTTTACGTTTAGTTCTGCTCTCAAACACCACTAATATATTAGAAAATAAACTGGATTGCATCACAGAAAGTTTCTCAAACAAATCAAATGTTCAAACAAACATTTTACAAAGTTATCTCTGCAGACATGAGCACGGCAGTGACGTGCAGTCACTAGAGGCAGGTGAGGCGGGCACCATGGAAAGAAAAAAAATGTAAAAAGAAAAAAAAAAAAATTAAATTGTTATATGTATCCAGTGATTATACTATAAAGTTATTTTCCATTTAACTTCACCAGTTTTAGATTATTTGCATTCAAAATCGCTGAATTTTCACATTTGCTGTTCAAATACTGAGAAGAGATGGTGCGGTGAACAGCAGCCAGTTGAGGCACGTCACTCAGTGCCTCAACATGGATTGCGCAATGACTCGGCTAACTGCTGGCCTGCTGTGCAGTGAGACTGTATTGCTATATGAATTATGTTATACATTTCCATAGTTTAGTTAGCTGAGGTATATAATGTACAGTGTATTTTGTCAACAACTGTATGTGTGTAAAGTATTTCTTGTGCTGAGCGATCACAAAACTGCTGCAAGAGACGCACTGGCTGAGGCTCGCCTCCTGCACCCCCGCCATAGAATTGTTATATCAACTAAAGCCCACACTTAAACTTTCCACGTGCAAGATTGAATCTATTTAAAAAAGTTATTTCATAAGAAGCCAAAAAGTGCAAAAACAATAATGTTGGTGTTGGAGGAGTTGTGAATGACTGCAGGGACACAACATTAGATACACCTGCAGACTGCAGGTGTACCTAATTCACAACTCCTCCAACACGAAAATTATTGTTTTTGCACTTTTTGGCGTCTTATTAAATAACTTCTGTAACCTATTTTCATGGGCTTTCCTCTTTGTGATGTTAAGTTCCTGTTATGCGCTGTTGTACAGTATATGCCTTGAGCTCTTATTTTGAAGGCGCTAAGAGCGGAAGTGATGTCACGTTGCGGAGGTTTTTTGAAAGAAGGTAAATAAAGTGGTCCTCGTGTAAACTGGAGCCTCCGTGTTTGTTATTTTGTAGTTTCATACAGTATAGGCGACATTTATAAACCCTCGGTTACACTTTTTTAAATAGATTCAATCTTGCACGTGGAAAGTTTAAGTGAGGGCTTTAGTTGCGGCGCATGGACTTAATTTCTAAGTAAAGGTAAGACCATAATAACGTTTTTTTTATTAAATGTGCTTTTTTGTGTGCTACAGTTTGTATGTGTAAAGTTAAAGTTAAGTTAAAGTACCAATGATCGTCACACACACACTAGGTGTAATGAAATTTGTCCTCTGCATTTGACCCATCCCTTGATCACCCCCTGGGAGGTGAGGGGAGCAGTGGGCAGCAGCGGCGCCGCGCCTGGGAATCAGTTTTGGTGATTTAACCCCCAATTCCAAGCCTTGATGCTGAGTGCCAAGCAGGGAAAAATGCTGGTATGAGCTTTTAAACATAACCCGTTAACTGCTGCCAATCAAATGGTGAATAAGATACTCTTTAGGGTTCATATGTTTGTAAATCTGACTGTGATGAAGTCAGTGCCTCACCAGCCATCAACCTCACCGCACGTCACTGGAGCACGGTCCGATTGTATTCCACAAGATGATGAATTGATATTTTTACGTTTAGTTCGGCTCTGAAACACTACTAATATTGTAGAAAATAAACTGGATTGCATCATAGAAAGTTTCTCAAACGAATCAAATATTCAAACAAAGATTTTCCAAAGTGATCACTGCAGACACAAGTGGTCCGGTTGCATTCCACGAAATGATGAAAGTGATATTTTTAAGAGCAATATCCTTCAAAGCACTTTTTTTTTCTTCCTGACTTTATCGTCCGGTTCTCTATTTAACTCAAAAGGGACAACTATAGGGAATCCTTGTACACTTGACTCTCCCATGTTTTCTCTGTCAAGACTTCTGGGACTTATGCCCAATTACTTTCCTACATCAGTTACACAGAGAAGTATTGAGATCCAACGATCAGCTGTTGTTCTCTGTCCTTTTTGCTATGTTTCTCCTTGTGTTTGGAACATGCTACAAAGGGACTGGAAGCTGACTGCATTTTTACCCTTAAATGCTTTTTAAATCCAAACAGAACATTTGAAGGAGCCTCAGTTATCTGCAAGTGTCATTTTAATGTGTAATGTGAGTCACGTAGTGATGGGTTGATGAGGCGTCATGAAGCGTTTCGACACATTGCAAAACTGTATTGATACTGTGTCGATACTGTGTCACTAAATACTGACATCTGCTGGACATTAAAAATCCCTACAGGCAACCTATGGACCGACTCAACTGACACTGATTTGATGCCCTAGTACAGGGGTCACCAACCTTTTTGAAACCAAAAACTACTTCTTGGGTACTGATTAATGCGAAGGACTACCAGTTTGATACACACTTAAATAAATAAATATATTGTCATTTGTAAGTTACACGTAAGTGTGATTTAAACAAGAATAGCTAAATAAATAAATTTATATATATTAAAAAAATGGGTATTTTTGTCTGTCATTCCGTCGTACATTTTTTTTTCCTTTTATGGAAGGTTTTTTGTAGAGAATAAATGATTAAAAAAACACTTAATTGAACGGTTTAAAAGAGGAGAACACACGAAAAAAATTCAAATAGAATTTTGAAACATAGTTTTTCTTCAATTTCGACTCTTTAAAATTCAAAATTCAACCGACAAAAAGAAGAGAAAAACTAGCTAATTTGAATCTTTTTGAAAAAATTAAAAAAAGAATTTATGGAACATCATTAGTAATTTTTCCTGATTAAGATACATTTTAGAATTTTGATGACATGTTTTAAATTGGTTAAAATCCAATCTGCACTTTGTTAGAATATATATAACAAATTGGACCAAGCTATATTTCTAAGAAAGACAAATCAGTATTTCTTCTAGATTTTCCAGAACAAAAATTTTAAAAGAAATTCAAAATACTTTGAAATAAGATTTAAATTTGATTCTACAGATTTTCTAGATTTGCCAGAATAATTTTTTTGAATTTTAATGATAGTAAGTTTGAAGAAATATTTCACAAATATTCTTCGTCGAAAAAACAGAAGCTAAAATATTTATTATTCTTTACAATAAAAAAAAATAAAAAAAATTACTTGCACATTGATTTAAATTGTCAGGAAATAAGAGGAAGACATTTAAAAGGTAAAAAGGTATATTTGTTTAAAAATCCTAAAATCATTTTTAAGGTTGTATTTTTTCTCTAAAATTGTATTTCTAAAAGTAATAAGAAGCAAAGTAAAAAATAAATGAATTTATTTAAACAAGTGAAGACCCATCCATCCATCCATTTTCTACCGCTTATTCCAAGTGAAGACCAAGTCTTTAAAATATTTTCTTGGATTTTCAAATTCTATTTGAGTTTTGTCTCTTTTAGAATTAAAAATGTCGAGCAAAGCGAGACCAGCTTGCTAGTAAATAAATAAAATTTAAAAAATAGAGGCAGCTCACTGGTAAGTGCTGCTATTTGAGCTATTTTTAGAACAGGCAAGCGGGCGACTCATCTGGTCCTTACGGGCTACCTGGTGCCCGCGGGCACCGTGTTGGTGACCCCTGCCCTAGTATATACAATAATATAAACCAAGTCATTGTATTTCATTTAGGATTATTTCATATCTTCATTTAAAAAAAAAATATTTTTATCTTTTTTAGATACAGTCAATAAATAATGTGAACATGTATCATTACATGGAAATCTAAGAGAACGTGTTGTGGATGATTGTGGACTGGGAATTTTTTTAATTTTATTTTTTTACACATTTTTATAAAAAAAAAAAAAAAAACCAAGTTTTTCCGACGTATTACATTTTAGACGATTTATCTTCTTAGTTATTTCTCCGGCTGTAGAAAAGAGCCGCTCACAGGGCACAGAGGAGGCGTCAGTGCGACACAGTTTGCGTATCGGTCACGTGACCAAAACAGCTCATGATCGGTCACGTGACTTTCTAAAAGCGGTACGCGCACCGACACAGGGTTTCGCTCTATGAGCTCGACGCATGCGCCGATGCATCGGTGTTGCCGGACCCATCACTATGTGAGTGTCAATTTATGTGTGACTCTGAGGACTCCCTTGAAAAAGAGGTTTTTAATCTCAATAGTATTGTTTCCTGGTTAAACTAAAAAAAAAAAAAAAAAAAAAAAAAAAAAAAAATTACCTTTTTGAGCCACTTCTTTGGAGACTCGATGAAAGATATTTCCCAGCTCTCTTTTTGAACGACTGGAACCCCAAGAACAGAACAGAAATACGACATTTGTCTTCTCAAACTCGTTTTAATGCTACACTCAAGCTGCTTGACTGTCGTGTCAATTAAGTCGCGAAGAAGAAGAAAAAACAAAAAAACCGGATGTGACGTCATATGCAACCCTACTCGTCAACGAGAAGGAAGCAGAGAAGAAAATAGGTTACATTATTCTGTTTTGTACTGTTTTTGTACTTACTTTGATTATTATTTCTCAACTGTTTGTAAATGTTGAAATTTATAAATAAAGGTTTATATAAAAAAAAAATCAAAAAATAAATAAATACAAATTATAAATAAATAAAAAATAAAATAAAAAAATAGGTTACGTTATTATTGGATTCACACTGTATGAAAAAAACAACTTGAAATGGTTTTTTTCCTTTGCAACCTCATTATACTATTGGCCAAGTTTTATGTTCATAAATGTAAGTTTCTCAATACCCGACCTGTTTTTTGTGCCTTTAAAAAGAATTAGAACTTTACTTTAAAACATACTTGCCAACCTTGAGACCTCCGATTTCGGGAGGTGGGGGTGGGCGTGGTCGGGGTGGGACGGGGGCGTGGCTAAAAGGGGAGGGGTATATTTACAGCTAGAATTCACCAAGTCAAGTATTTCATATATATATATATATAAATATATATATATATATATATATATATATATATATATATATATATATATAAGAAATACTTGACGTTCAGTGAATTCTAGATATATGTATATACATATATATATATATATATATATATATATATATATATATATATATATATATATATATATATATATATATTTATTTTATCATATATATATTTTATTATATATATATATATATAAATACTTGAATTTCAGTGTTCATTTATTTACACATACAGGTAAAAGCCAGTAAATTAGAATATTTTGAAAAACTTGATTTATTTCAGTAATTGCATTCAAAAGGTGTAACTTGTACTTTATATTTATTCATTGCACACAGACTGATGCATTCAAATGTTTATTTCATTTAATTTTGATGATTTGAAGTGGCAACAAATGAAAATCCAAAATTCCGTGTGTCACAAAATTAGAATATTACTTAAGGCTAATACAAAAAAGGGATTTTTAGAAATGTTGGCCAACTGAAAAGTATGAAAATGAAAAATATGAGCATGTACAATACTCAATACTTGGTTGGAGCTCCTTTTGCCTCAATTACTGCGTTAATGCGGCGTGGCATGGAGTCGATGAGTTTCTGGCACTGCTCAGGTGTTATGAGAGCCCAGGTTGCTCTGATAGTGGCCTTCAACTCTTCTGCGTTTTTGGGTCTGGCATTCTGCATCTTCCTTTTCACAATACCCCACAGATTTTCTATGGGGCTAAGGTCAGGGGAGTTGGCGGGCCAATTTAGAACAGAAATACCATGGTCCGTAAACCAGGCACGGGTAGATTTTGCGCTGTGTGCAGGCGCCAAGTCCTGTTGGAACTTGAAATCTCCATCTCCATAGAGCAGGTCAGCAGCAGGAAGCATGAAGTGCTCTAAAACTTGCTGGTAGACGGCTGCGTTGACCCTGGATCTCAGGAAACAGAGTGGACCGACACCAGCAGATGACATGGCACCCCAAACCATCACCCAACCATGCAAATTTTGCATTTCCTTTGGAAATCGAGGTCCCAGAGTCTGGAGGAAGACAGGAGAGGCACAGGATCCACGTTGTCTGAAGTCTAGTGTAAAGTTTCCACCATCAGTGATGGTTTGGGGTGCCATGTCATCTGCTGGTGTCGGTCCACTCTGTTTCCTGAGATCCAGGGTCAACGCAGCCGTCTACCAGCAAGTTTTAGAGCACTTCATGCTTCCTGCTGCTGACCTGCTCTATGGAGATGGAGATTTCAAGTTCCAACAGGACTTGGCGCCTGCACACAGCGCAAAATCTACCCGTGCCTGGTTTACGGACACATATATATATATATATATATATATATATATATATATATATATATATATATATATATATATATATATATATATGTGTGTGTATATATATATATCCTGAAAATATGCAAACAAAACTGTTTAGATAATTGATACTTCAAACTTGCATAAATAAATATTAAGGAATATAACATAATTTGGCTTCTGAGAGTTTCAAAATGTAATGAATAAAATGCTAAAGTTGTTGATAAACAAGCAATTATTTTAATAATTAAATATGGTCATTTTAAATGAATTATTATGATAATTTAAAATCAATTATTTCAAATATGTTTATTTTAATGTATAATTCTATGGCTGGATGTAATAAGGAGTCAGGAAAAAATACAAATAAATTAATTTTGATGTTTTTAGCAAAATATAGTAAACATGTATTTAGTTTTTTTTTTTTGTAAAGTAATAAATATATTTATTTTTAGGTAAGATAAACATAAAAATACAATTTATCTCGAGTGTGGATGATTTAGTTCTTGTCACCCTGTTGTCCTCCCGTCGTGAAAAAAGGCTGTCCTCACTCAGGTCCGCATGGAGCTGGAGGGGGCGTGGCTTCCAGCTACGGCTGAAAATCGGGAGATTTTCGGGAGAATATTTGTCCCGGGAGGTTTTCGGGAGAGGCGCTGAATTTCGGGAGTCTCCCGGAAAATTCGGGAGGGTTGGCAAGTATGTTGGTGGCTTTTCCTGTGTTGCTATTTTCCTGTAGAAGTTTCATGTCTTCTGTACATTGTTGATTGTCATATCATGTTCGGATGTAATTTGTGGACGCCGTCTGCTCCACACGCTTTAAGTCTTTGCTGTCTTCCAGCATTCTGTTTTTGTTTACTTTGCAACCAGTTCAGTTTTAGTGTCGTTTTGCATAGCCTTCCCTAAGCTTCAATGCCTTTTCTTGGCGGCACTCGCATTTGTTTATTTTTGGTCTAAGCATTAGACGGACGCCTTTTTACCTGCACGCTGTCGTCTGCATATTATGATCACAACAAACCATGTTCCCGACATCTACAAAGCAATTAGCTACCGGCTGCCACCTACTGATATTTAAGAGTATTACATGGTTAGTCTGCCGAGCTCTAGACAGCACCGACACTCAACAACGGCACATTTGCAGATTATTAGGGCCCGCATGGCCCATTGTAAAAGGAATCCCAACGGGAGTCCTTTTGCAATGGGACATAAGGACCTATTGAATTTGTAACGTTTTATTCTTTCTTCTTCTTCTTCTTATTATTATTATTATTCTTCCGCAGCTTTGCGCTGTAATTTGACCCCCTTAACATGCTGTAAAACTCACCAAATTGGACGCACACATAAATAAACGCGAACAAAACTTTTTGGTAAAAAAATGAAACCCCAAAACTCAAAACTGCACTCTAGCGCCCCCTAGAAGGAAAACTGCCTCTAACTCCCAGTACAAATGTCGTAGAGACATGAAAGAAATACCTCTATGTAAGTCTCAATTAGACCTACTTTTCATTAATTATATTCCTCGGGCAAAAATCAACAGGAAGTAGGCAATTCCCCCTTCAAGACAAAAATGTACTAAAACAGTCATTTTTGTCTCTTTGAGCTGTAATTTGACCCCCTTAACATGCTTCAAAACTCACCAAACTGAACACACACATCAGGACTGGCAAAAATTGCGATCTAATAAAAAAACCTAACCCCAAATCTCAAAATTGCGCTCTACCGCAATTTTTGAATACAACGCAGAAAAAACTGCTCCTCGGAAGAAAAAAATGACAAAACTGCCTGTAACTCCCACTGGGAAGGTCGGAGGACTACAACTGGACAAAAGTATTGGGACACTTAGGACTACCACTGGACAAAAGTATTGGGACACTTAGGACTACCACTTGACAAAAGTATTGGGACACTTACACTGGACAAAAGTATTGGGACACTTACACTGCACAAAAGTATTGGGACAATTAGGACTACAACTTGACAAAAGTTTTGGGACACTTAGGACTAAAACTGGACAAAGGTATTGGGACACTTACGAACAAAACTGGACAAAAGTATTGGGACACTTATGACGAAAACTGGACAAAAGTATTGGGACACTTGGAAATAAAACTTGACAAAAGAATTGGGACACTTAGGCCGAAAACTTGACACAAGTATTGGGACACTTTGGATGAAAACTGGACAACACTATTGGGACACTTGGGACTAAAACTTGACACACGTTTTGGGACACTAAGGACTACAACTTGACAAAAGTATTGGGACACTTTGGACTACCACTAGACAAATGTATTGGGACACTTAGGACTAAAACTGGACAAAAGTATTGGGACACTTAGGACTAAAACTGGACAAAAGTATTGGGACACCTGGGACGAAAACTGGACAAAAGCATTGGGACACTTAGGACTAGCACCTGCCAAATACGCGGGCCCGACCAACGCTGCTTGCAGCTTTAATTATTACTGGTTTGCAAAAAATATTTTTAACCCAAATAGGCGAAATTACATATTCTCCCACGGCACACCAGACTCTATCTCACGGCACACTAGTGTGCCGCGGTACAGTGGTTGAAAAACACTGATTTACGGAACTTGTGTGAGCCAATGGCTTTACACTTTGTTACAAATATATATTTTGCATTCTATTTGTGTTACTTTATTGAGTTGACAACCCCCCGGCGCTGTTTTGTACTGTTTTTGTACTTGTTTTGAGTATTATTAGGGCCCGCATGGCCCATTGTAAAAGGAATCCCAAAGGGAGTCCTTTTACAATGGGACAGAGGACCCTATTGAATTTGTAAGGTTTTATTATTATTATTATTATTATTATTCTTTTTTCTTCCGCCGCCACATTAAACTGTAATTTGACCCACTTAACATGCTTCAAAACTCACCATATTTGACCCACACATCAGGATCTGCGAATAAAAAAAAACCAACCACAAAACTCAAAATTGCGCTCTAGCGCCCCCTAGGAAAAAATAAAACTAGACTGCCTGTAACTCCCACTAGGAAGGTCGGAGAGACATGAAACAAAAACCTCTATGTAGGTTTGACTTAGACCCACATTCCATAACTGTACATTCTCGGGCAAAAATCAACAGGAAGTTGGCAATTCCCCCTTCAAGACAAAAATGTACTAAAAACAGTCACCTTTGCCTCTTTGAGCTGTAATTTGACCCCCTTAACATGCTTCAAAACTCACCAAACTGAACACACACATCAAGACTGGCAAAAATTGCGATCTAATAAAAAAACCTAACCCCAAATCTCAAAATTGCGTTCTACCGCAATTTTGGAATAAAACGCAGAAAAAACTGCTCCTCGGAAGAAACAAAAGTATTGGGACACTTAGGACTAAAACTGGACACAAGTATTGGGACACTTGGGACGTAAATTGGACAAAAATATTGGGACACTTGGGACTAACACTTGACAAAAGTATTGGGACACTTAGGATGAAAACTGGACAAAAGTATTGGGACACTTAGGACTAAAACTGGACAAAAGTATTGGGACACTTCGGACTACCACTAGACATAAGTATTGGGACACTTAGGACTAAACCTGGACAAAAGTATTGGGACACTTAGGACTACCACTGGACAAAAGTATTGGGACACCTACACTGGACAAAAGTATTGGGACACTTAGGACTAGAACTTGACAAAAGTATTAGGACACTCGGGACTAAAACTGGACAAAAGTATTGGGACACTTAGGACTAGCACCTGCCAAATACGCGAGCCCGACCAACGCTGCTTGCAGCTTTAATTATGTATCTGCTTTCATGTAAATGTTGCATATTATAAATAAAGATTTATTAAAAAAAAAGAAAAAAAGTTACATTATTAATATTATTTAACATTTGATTTGTATTAAATGGAATAATGATAAACATTTCCACATAAAGGATAATAACTCTGCACAAATAATTAACCATCATGTGAATTAAGCCAACCTCTTTTCCACCATTTAATGTTTGCATTATTTCCACGGACCGACATTCTATGCGTGGCAGATAAAAACAGCAACAAAATTAGCCTTTGGCTACAATCTTGGCACGTTAACATTTTATATGTCCATTAATGTGCATTGTCCCAATGTACTATAACAGAGGAGTTGTAATATATATCTATTAACAAGCTTATTGGTGTGTTTAGTGGGACAGGCCAAAGTTAAGTCGGAGAAAAGTATTTTGGAAATTAATTGACGTTTCTGTGCCGCCCGGTAGCAAATGCGTCACGGACCGGTACCGGCCCCCGGATGTGACGTCATATGCAACCCTCCAGGTCTTACCATTAGACATCTTAGAAGGGTACGCAGCATCGAGCGCTACTGCCTACTGGCGCTGACGAGACGCGGGGCCGCCATCTTGGAGTGGTGATCCGCTCCACTCAGTGCAATTCATTTGGCAGGAGCAATGACATTTAATTCATCTTACCTCACTGAATACCACTGATTTTCACGCGCTTTTTTGTCATATGTGTAGCTAGGATAAAGGACACATGTTTTATTATTCATAGTTTGCTTAACAGTAATATAATATTCTTATCAGTGTTGGGACTGTAACGCCGTTAGTTTCGGCGGTAACTAGTAATCTAACGCGTTATTTTTTTATATTCAGTAACTCAGTTACCGTTACTACATGATGCGTTACTGCGTTATTTTACGTTACTTTTTATGTAGTATAAAGTGTGTTTTATCGGAGCGCTGATTGTCGTTCTGATTCTTCTTGTGTCACAAGCCGGAGAAGAGAGAGAGACATGCGCTCTGTGTGGGTGTGTCTGAGTGTGAGTGTGGGGAGTGGGGGGGGGGGGGGGGGGGGGCGTGGCTGATCATGACGGAGCCAGAAGTCGAGTTTGCTAACATGGAGATATTTTCACTACTTTTCTTTTGTCGAGCACAAAGAAAATAACATTTTAGTTAAATGTAAATTGTGCTTTGGATCAAAGATACCATCTACTGCCCAAAACAGCAATTTAAATCTGCTGAAACAAGCTACATAGCAACATGCTTCGACGAAGCTAGTAAAGAGAGACAGAGACTCTGATGCCACTTCACCTCCACCACCACCACCATTCACCGCTGAAGGTACACACTCTGTCAATCAATGTTCCCTCTAATTGTTCATGTGTGAGCAAATGCAAAAAGTCCCTGAGCATTGAGTGGAGTCCATGTGAGCAACTTTAGACGTGCACACTGTGGCTACACCAGCAGCACACCTGTCCCAAACCTCACTAAATAACAACTTACATCTCCATCCATCCATCCATTTTCTACCGCTTGTCCCTTTCGGGGTCGCTGGAGCCTATCTCAGCTGCATTCGGGCGGAAGGCAGGGTACACCCTGGACAAGTCCCCACCTCATCACAGGGCCAACACAGACAGACAGACAACATTCTCTTATTATTAGAATCAAATGACAGCAGTCATTTCCATTTCTAATATAAGTGTTTAGGCCCACTTACAATGACAATAACAAAAAATATTGTTTTTCATGAACTGTGTACTTGTATTGTTTGTCTGGGTGGAGGTCCTGCTTTGGAAATAATTTGTACCCCTTTCAGACATTGCATTTAGTTCCCATTAAAACATTCACATGTTGCACAATGAGATGTAAGCAGGGGATCATGTGTACATTCCTGCAACTTCCTGTTTGTAAAAAATATATTTTTATTAGTATTTATTTAATATACTAACAGCATTTAATGATTAATATTTATAAATTAAGATTCCTAATAAATGACACTAGAATAAGCACACATTTGATTGGTAAATCATAGTGTAACGACCTGGAATGACACTTTATGTGTGGTGTTGGAGTTGTCCGACTTTTTGTGTGGCTGTAAACGCATCACTGGCTAAGTGCCATATGTGCAAGTGTTGGCGCACGTGAGAGAGCGAGCGGCTGCTGTTGATATAACAAAGTTGCTTTTGGTCTGGTTTGTACTGCAGAAAATGACCAGTTTTGCTAGATATCTTTTTTTTTTACTAATGTTTTGGTGATGTGTTTATGGCCGACAGTAAAGAGTTTTGCTCAGTAAAGTGATGGATGGAATTCACGTCCTCAAAGCGTCTCGACAGACGTTACAATATTTGAACAATGATGACGAAAACGGTTTTCTCTGTCGTGTCCGTGTCGTGTCGAAAATTGTTATGCGCTTATTTTTGTATTTGATTTTGTGCATGGCATAGATTTGCCGTGCGCAGAGGACGCTTGAGCAGTGCGCAATTGCACATGCGCACTCCTGAGAGGGAACGTTGCTGTCAATTCTCTTATATACTCTTTCATTCTGTACTTCTAGAGTGTTTGATTATCACATCACTCTAAATGTATAGACTATAAAGTTCACAAACATAAAGAGGGATCCTAGTGGGCCAGGCCAATCTTTCCTTATCTCTAAACTAAAACTGGGGAAATGTGTAGTGTTCTGGGTTTCAGACATGATTTTGTATAAGAATTACTTGAGGAAGAAAATGCCTGGTTAGACTTTGTGTATGTAGTGTGTGCTTTTCTTGGTTTACATCTATGCTGTTATTATGCTGTTTGTTACTTATGTATGTTATGTTGCAACTATTTAAAATAGTTTTGTCAATTTGTTCTGGCCAGAAACAAATTGGCCTTTGTAACATATCTTTGTCTTTGTGTGTTGTATGTAGAGCACATTGCTTAGCAGAGTTGAGTGATGCAAATGCATGTCAAGTTGATCAACAGATTGTATTATTCTCCAGTGCAATAACAGTACTAAAATGAAGGCTAAAAGGGCATTAATTGGAGCTTTAAAAAGAAAAAGAAAAAAGAAGTAACTAAATAGTTACTTTTCACAGTAACGCATTACTTTTTGGTGGAAGTAACTGAGTTAGTAACTGAGTTACTTTTGAAATGAAGTAACTAGTAACTGTAACTAGTTACTGCTTTTCAGTAACTAACCCAACACTGATTCTTATATGCTGTAAGTGACCAGACGTCCCAGATCAAAACTGGGAATATAATCCCAGAGAGGGGGGAAAAAAATGTTCAGCTATTTTTAAATTGAAGAAACAATATGATTAGATTATATATACATGCGTATATCCTACATAAACAATGTATGAATACATTAGATATCTATATATCTTATAGACTGTATCTCTGTTGCTGCAGCAGCAGAGTTTATTCTGTCTTGACTATTTGTATTGATATTTTGTATTACATTCTTCCCTTAAATGATCATGTTTACAGTGATTGTTTTATATGTATTTTTTATGTATGTCTCTTTGGATAAAAGCGTCTGCCAAATACCTGAAAGTCTTTATATCAGCTAAAACCACCAATCTGTTTCACTGGATTCAGAATAAAACCAAATTCTGTCTTACCCAACAATGTTAGTATTTGAATATTGTTACTTGAAGACTTATTCCTGGTTACAATTATACTGTTAAGAAAGTATTGTCTTATACTTTGCCTAAAATGAGAATGCGTCATAATCAGGGGCGGCTGGTGAATTTTGTTTTAGGTGGGGCTGAATGTTGGTAAACCAAACCCCTGTTGGAGGGTCATCCTCCCCCAGAAGATTTCTTTGTGATTTTCACATACAAATGAAGCATTCTGGTGCATTCTGACAAAAATAATGAAGACAAAATAGAACATTTCATAGGTTTGCAGAGAACTATTTACAATATGCACACTGAAGGAATGATGACACAAAAAAGACAAATGACACATTTCATGAAAGTGGGCTACACAAAATTGGGTTGGAAAGCGAGACTAAATTTAGACTTGTATAATACTGTATAGCCACTGTCCATCTAATTGTCTAGTTCGGTGTTTTTCAACCTTTTTTCAGCCATGGCACATTTTTTGCGTTGAAAAAAATCCTGAGGCACACCACCAGCAGACATCATTAAAAAACGAAACTCAGTTGACAGTAAAAAGTCGTTGTCGCAATTGTCGGATACGACTTTAAACCATAACCAAGCATGCATCACTATAGCTCTTGTCTCAAAGTAGGTGTACTGTCACTGTGACTTATTTAGTGTTTTTTTTGCTGTTTTCCTGTGTGTAGTGTTTTAGTTCTTGTCTTGCGCTCCTATTTTGGTGGCTTTTTTTTGTTGTTGGTATTTTCCTGTAGCAGTTTCATGTTTTCCTTTGAGCGATATTTCCCGCATCTACTTTGTTTTAGCAATCAAGAAGATTTTTGTTGTTTTTATCCTTCTTTGTGGGGACATTGTTGATTGCTATGTCATGTTTGGATGTACTTTGTGGACACTGTCTTTGCTCCACAGTAAGTCTTTGCTGTCGTCCAGCATTTTGTTTTTGTTTACTTTGTAGCCAGTTCAGTTTGATAATTGTTCTGCAACAGCCTCCCCTAAGCTTAAATTACTTTTCTTAGGGGCACTCACCTTTTGTTTATTTTTTGTTTTAAGCATTAGACTCAATTTTACCTGCACTCTGCCTCTCGCTGTTTCCGACTTCTACAAAGCAATTAGCTACCGGCTGCCACCTACTGATATGGAAGAGTATTACATGGTTAATCTGCCGAGCGCTAGACAGCACCGACACTCAACAACAACACATCATTTGCAGACTATAATTACTGCTTTGCAAAAAATATTTTTAACCCAAATAGGTGAAATTAGATCATCTCCCACAGCACACCAGACTGTATCTCACGGCACAGTGGTCGAAAAACACTGGTCTAGTTAGCTAACATATATTACACCCCCCCGCCCCTACACAATCTGGACTGTGGTCCTAACTTTTACCCCTGTTGGCTTTTACAATCTTTATCTTCATCATTTATTTCAACTTTATGTTATTCAAGTATGACATTTTTGAATGTAATTAATTTCATTGACAAGCAATTCTATAATAGTCATACTCTTGTTTGCTAGCGGCTACGATTTCAGTACTATTGAAGATCTTTGCTCCTTCTCAACTCTGTGGTAATATTATTTTCACAAAATACAACCAATAGTACGTTAATGTTAAATCTTACTTGTGAAAAGTAAACCCCCGAATTCCTACTTTCAACAGTCCGCTCATTTGAGCAGGAACACTTTGTTTTCTACCTGTCAACTGTCAGTTTAGCGCTGCTCGCCGGCTCCTCATCACCACTTCAAGATGGCGGCCCAATTTCTCGCGTCACAGCAGCCAATGCCAGTAGGCTTGAGGTGGGGGCGTGGCTTACTACATTCAGGCGCGCAATCGAAGCACTTCCGGTATATCGTTCTCTTGTCGGCAGTCTTGCATCTGTAAATAAATGTTAAATTTACATAACGGAGCAAAGAAATTCAACCAAAACGTGACTGACACAAAAGAAAAAAAGGTGAGACAAACAAGTAGAGTCTACAGTCTTTATTAGTCAATATACATAAAGCAGTGGGTTAGGACCACTACAGAGGGAGACCGTTTGTTTACAAATAAGCAAAAAAAAGGAAACATATATATAAAACAACTGTCTTGAACTCCTTCTTTACAAGGTAGTTTTCTGTTTGTTTGAATGTAAAAGTTATTTTGCTCCGTCAGAAGCACACAACATGACGAATGACGAGGACGGCTGTCGCACAGTGATGACGTCACAGGCAGGTCAACAAGGGCGGACGTGAACTACTCGGTGATTGGATCATTAAGGTAAGGTCATATTAGTGATGGGTTGATGAGGCGTCATGAAGCGTTTCGACACATTGCAAAACTGTATTGATACTGTGTCGATACTGTGTCACTAAATACTGACATCTGCTGGACATTAAAAATCCCTACAGGCAACCTATGGACCGACTCAACTGACACTGATTTTATGCCCTAGTACAGGGGTCACCAACCTTTTTGAAACCAAAAACTACTTGGGTACTGATTAATGCGAAGGGCTACCACTTTGATACACACTTAAATAAATAAATATATTGTCATTTGTAAGTTACACGTAAGTGTGATTTAAACAAAAATAGCTAAATAAATAAATGTATATATATATATTAAAAAAATGGGTATTTCTGTCTGTCATTCCGTCGTACATTTTTTTTTCCTTTTACGGAAGGTTTTTTGTAGGGAATAAATGATGAAAAAAACACTTAATTGAACGGTTTAAAAGAGGAGAAAACAAGAAAAAATTTAAAATAACATTTTGAAACATAGTTTATCTTCAATTTCGACTCTTTATAATTCAAAATTCAACCGACAAAAAGAAGAGAAAAACTAGCTTATTTGAATCTTTTTGAAAAAATTTAAAAAAGAATTTATGGAACATCATTAGTAATTTTTCCTGATTAAGATACATTTTAGAATTTTGATGACATGTTTTAAATTGGTTAAAATCCAATCTGCACTTTGTTAGAATATTTCACAAAGACAAATCAGTATTTCTTCTAGATTTTCCAGAACAAAAAATTTAAAAGAAATTCAAAATACTGTGAAATAAGATTTAAATTTGATTCTACAGATTTTCCAGATTTGCCAGAATTTTTTTTAAAAATTTTAATCATAGCAAGTTTGAAGAAATATTTCACAAATATTCTTTGTCGAAAAAACAGAAGCTAAAATATGTATTATTCTTTACAATAAAAAATAAATAAATTTACTTGAACATTGATTTAAATTGTCAGGAAAGAAGAGGAAGAAATTTAAAAGGTAAAAAGGTATATTTGTTTCAAAATCCTAAAATCATTTTTAAGGTTGTATTTTTTCTCTAAAATTGTATTTCTAAAAGTAATAAGAAGCAAAGTCAAAAATAAATGAATTTATTTAAACAAGTGAAGACCCATCCATCCATTCATTTTCTACCGCTTATTCCAAGTGAAGACCAAGTCTTTAAAATATTTTCTTGGATTTTCAAATTCTATTTGAGTTTTGTCTCTTTTAGAATTAAAAATGTCGAGCAAAGCGAGACCAGCTTGCTAGTAAATAAATAAAATTTAAAAAATAGAGGCAGCTCACTGGTAAGTGCTGCTCTTTAAGCTATTTTTAGAACAGTACAGCGGGCGACTGATCTGGTCCTTACGGGCTACCTGGTGCCCGTGGGCACCGCGTTGGTGACCCCTGCCCTAGTATATACAATAATATAAACCAAGTCATTGTATTTCATTTAGGATTATTTCATATCTTCATTTAAATAAAAATATATTTTTATCATTTTTAGATACAGTCAATAAATAATGTGAACATGTATCATTACATGGAAATCTAAGAGAACGTGTTGTGGATGATTGTGGACTGGGAATTTTTTAAATTTTATTTTTTACACATTTAAAAAAAAAGAAAAAAAAAAAAAAAGTTTTTCCGACGTATTACATTTTGGACGATTTCTCTTCTTAGTTATTATTTCTCCGGCTGTAGAAAAGAGCCGCTCACAGGGCACAGAGGAGGCGTCAGTGCGACACAGTTCGCGTATCGGTCACGTGACCAAAACAGCTCATGGTCGGTCACGTGACTTTCTAAAAGCGGTACGCGCACCGACACAGGGTTTTGCTCTATGAGCTCGGAGCATGCGCCGATGCATCGGTGTTGCCGGACCCATCACTAGTCATAATGTATTTATTTTTTTATCATAAATGAGGAATTTAGTGTGTTATTCATTCACACTTTCCTCGTCAAAGAGAAGAAAATAGGTTACATTATTATTATTTAACATTTGATTTGTATTTAATGGATTCATGATAATTATTTCCACATAAAGGATAACAACCCTGCACAAATAGTCCTGTTCTGTCCTTTTAATTCCATCCATCCATCCATTTTCTACCGCTTATTCCCTTTGGGGTCGCGGGGGGCGCTGGAGCCTATCTCAGCTACAATCGGGCGGAAGGCGGGGTACACCCTGGACAAGTCGCCACCTCATCGCAGGGCCAACACAGATAGCCGTAACAAAAATATGTTTCTGTTTGCCAGTAGTCACGCAGAAGGTTGTTGTTTTGGTGGGTGGGCGTTTGGAGATACAGTAACATACCTGCCAACTTTTGAAATCAGAAAAACCTAGTAGCCAGGGTCCAAGGGCCGCAGGCCCCGGTAGGTCCAGGACAAAGTCCTGGTGGGGGGTTCAGGGCTTCGCCCCCCGACGCAAAAATGATTATTAGCATTCAGACAGGTTAAAATGTTGCTAAAACCATCACTTTTCTATCAGTCACAGTGACTTTTCAAAACAAAAATATTACAGCAAAAATCATATGGGTTGATTGACATGTTTACAGAGGTGGGTAGAGTAGCCAGAAATTGTACTCAAGTAAGAGTACTGTTACTTTAGAGATTTATTACTCAAGTAAAAGTAAGGAGTAGTCACCCAAATATTTACTTGAGTAAAAGTAAAAAGTATGTTGTGAAAAAACTACTCAAGTACTGAGTAACTGATGAGTAACATACACACACATATCATATATATATATATATATATATATATATATACACACACACACACACACACACACACATATATATATATATATATATATATATATATATATATACACACACACACACACACACATACATATATATATATACATATATACATATGTATATATATATATACACACACACACACACATATATATATATATATATATATATTTATACACACACACATATATACTGTATATATATACATACATTGATATATACAGTATATAGTTTATATTTATTTATTTTGCCGTTTTTGTTTACATGTTAAAGGTGTTTTAATGAATATACATGCATGTTTAACACATATAGATTCCTTTCTTTCATGAAGACAAGAATATAAGTTGGTGTATTACCTGATTCTGATGACTTGCATTGATTGGAATCAGACAGTAGTGCTGATTGCGTCCTCGTTTTCAAATGGAGGAGAAAAAAAGTTCCTCCTTTCTGTCTAATACCACATGAAAGTGTTTGGTTTTTGGCATCTTATTTGTCCAGCTTCCAAATTCGTTTTTATACACTTTACAAGAAATACATTGGCGGCAAACTCCGTAGCTTGCTAGCTTGTTTGCGCTGGCTTTCGGACACTCTTATTTTGAAAGCGCAGGCGCCATGGAGCGGCACATTTATTGTGAAGACAGGAACTGTGCAGTCAGTCTTTAGGCTTTTGACGGGATGTACGGTTGAAATTAAAAAAGGGTCTTTTTTCCTTCACACTTTTGATTGATTGATTGGAACTTTTATTAGTAGATTGCACAGTGAAGTACATATTCCGTACAATTGACCACTAAATGGTAACACCCCAATACGTTTTTCAACTTGTTTAAGTCAGGTCATGTGACCGCCTGGCTCTGTTTGATTGGTCCAACGTCACCAGTGACTGCATCTGATTGGTGGAACGGAGTGAACGTCACCAGTGACTGAATTTGTTGAAACGCAGGCACTATGAAGGTCTGTCTGACAGACCAAAACAAACAAAGCGTGCATTAACAGATCGATAAAAATTAGTAGCGAGTAGCGAGCTGAATGTAGATAAAAGTAGCGGAGTAAAAGTAGCGGAGTAAAAGTAGCGGAGTAAAAGTAGCGTTTCTTCTGTATAAATATACTCAAGTAAAAGTAAAAGTATGTTGCATTAAAACTACTCTTAGAAGTACAATTTATCCCAAAAGTTACTCAAGTAGATGTAACGGAGTAAATGTAGCGCGTTACTACCCACCTCTGCATGTTTATTCTGTAAGCTAACTTCAATAGTTTGACATTATTTTGACAGTTAATGCCAGTTATCCTGTCAACCTTTCACAAGACTTCAATTTGTTAATTGAAAGTATAAACACTTTTTACAGTAAACAAATGGTAAAACAGTACTAAACAATTCCATTAAAAAAAAAATTGGTGTCATTATTACCTTTCTGTCCAAGCTTGTATAATCTACTGCCTTGTTCAATTGTAAAAAATATTCTGTGCCTAAAATTCACATTTCTATCCCAATTATCATACTGTAAACATGGTAAGCTAACTTCATTAAAATTAATAGTCCTGTCAATAGCATGGAATTACAATTCAAATGTAGTTTTTTTGTAAGCCTTTCAAAAGAATTCAAAATATGAAAAATTCATGAAAATTAATTCAAGCCATCAGACACTTGAAAAGTGGCACATCACATCTCTAATGTAATCATTTTAACTTTTCAACAGAAATAGCACTGCAACAATATTAAGGACATACTTCTGTATTTTGGTAGTTATGCTGTCAACATTTAACAAGATTTCTTCAACTTGGACTTGAAAGCATAAATAGTATAAACACTTTTAACAGTATAACAGTACTAAACAATTCCAATAGATAACATTGGTGTCATTACCTTTTTGTGGCTAAAATCCAAATTTATTCTATCAGATTGATCATACTGCAAAAATGATATGGTAACTTTATGATAAGTTTACTTGAAGTGGCATAAAACACTGAAAGTGATTGTTCCTATAACCCCTTTGTTTCAAATGTTTGTTCCACTTGTGGCAGTCGGGCACCAGCATACCGTCTTTGACAACTTGAAGTGGCATAAAACACTGAAAGTGATTGTTCCTATAACCCCTTTGTTTTAAATGTTTTATGCCACTTCAAGTTGTCAAAGACGTGCTGTGAAATACAGCCGACAGGACTGCGCACCAAACACGAAGCAAGGCCAAAGTGCATGCATGGTGCAGGAGAACAAAGGACTTCTTTCATTTAAGGTTTGTGATAAACCATCAAACTCATTCGTTAAAAGGACTCTATAGTAATATAAAGTGAGTTTTTCTGGACATTATCATGCAAGAAAAGTTTATTTTTGGGACCGCGATCACCGCGTAATGATTTTTAAAAGTTGCATTACAAACATTTAACTGTCCCATGTGATCAGCCAGTGCGATTGGAAGTCCATGCTCAATTATTGCCTCCGTAAATAAAACTTCGGCATTTATCACATCCAAAGAATCTGTTTGGGCGACGAAAAACATTGAAAGTTTCCCACTTGTATCGCTACACTCTTAGAAATAAGGGTTCTAAAAGGGTTCTTCTACAAGGGCTGAGGTTCTAACTGGAACCATTTGCTTCTGAAAAACCCTTTCCCGAAGAAAGGGTTTTTCAAGGGTTCTTGGTAACGCTAATGGTTCCAGTAAGAACCATTTTGATCCAGAGAACCCTTTAAAACCCCTTTTCGGAATAATTGGTTTTAAAAGGGTTCTCACTAACACTAAGGGTTCCAATAAGAACTATTTTGATCCAGAGAACCGTTTTTGGAAGAAAGAGTTCTTCAGGGATTGTTGAAAGCATGGGTAAGATCCTGTGTCACCAGGGACATACTTTCTGATAACATTTGCCAATAATGGTGCCTATCTTTAAATAAATGTTTTTCACATTAAAATGTTTTGAATGTTTGTTCAATGTCAACATGATAAATGACCACAATATAATATGAACTAAACGGATCTGTAGAATACAATATGGTTCTTTATAGAACCCTCAGAAGACAAGATGGTTATCGGTGAAAACCTTTGAAAAGGGATGTTTTTAGAACCCCCTGTGTCAGGTCTAGATGAAACCCTTGAAACATGAAAGAGTTCTTTGTGGAACTCCCTGTGTGGGTTCTAGATGAAACCTTTGAAACATGAAAGGGTTCTTAGTGGAACTCCCTGCATGGGTTCTAGATGAAACCCTTGACAAACGAAAGGGTTCTTAGTGGAACTCCCTGTGTGGGTTCTAGATGAAACCCTTGAAATACGAAAGGGTTCTTAGTGGAACTCCCTGTGTGGGTTCTAGATGAAAGTCTTGAAATACAAAAGGGTTCTTAGTGGAACTCCCTGTGTGGGTTCTAGATGAAACCCTTGAAATACGAAAGGGTTCTTAGTGGAACTCCCTGCGTGGGTTCTAGATGAAACCCTTGAAATACGAAAGGGTTCTTAGTGGAACTCCCTGTGTGGGTTCTAGATGAAACCCTTGAAATACGAAAGGGTTCTTAGTGGAACTCCCTGTGTGGGTTCTAAATGAAACCCTTGAAATACGAAAGGGTTCTTAGTGGAACTCCCTGTGTGGGTTCTATATGAAACCCTTGAAACATGAAAGGGTTCTTAGTGGAACTCCCTGCATGGGTTCTAGATGAAACCCTTGACAAACGAAAGGGTTCTTAGTGGAACTCCCTGTGTGGGTTCTAGATGAAACCCTTGAAATACGAAAGGGTTCTTAGTGGAACTCCCTGCGCGGGTTCTAGATGAAAGTCTTGAAATACAAAAGGGTTCTTAGTGGAACTCCCTGTGTGGGTTCTAGATGAAACCCTTGAAATACGAAAGGGTTCTTAGTGGAACTCCCTGTGTGGGTTATAAATGAAACCCTTGAAATACGAAAGGGTTCTTAGTGGAACTCCCTGTGTGGGTTCTAGATGAAACCCTTGAAACATGAAAGGGTTCTTAGTGGAACTCCCTGTGTGGGTTCTAGATTAAACCCTTGAAACATGAAAGAGTTCTTTGTGGAACTCCCGTGTGGGTTCTAGATGAAACCCTTGAAACATGAAAGGGTTCTTAGTGGAACTCCCTGCATGGGTTCTAGATGAAACCCTTGGCAAACGAAAGGGTTCTTAGTGGAACTCCCTGTGTGGGTTCTAGATGAAACCCTTGAAATACGAAAGGGTTCTTAGTGGAACTCCCTGCGTGGGTTCTAGATGAAAGTCTTGAAATACAAAAGGGTTCTTAGTGGAACTCCCTGTGTGGGTTCTAGATGAAACCCTTGAAATACGAAAGGGTTCTTAGTGGAACTCCCTGTGTGGGTTCTAAATGAAACCCTTGAAATACGAAAGGGTTCTTAGTGGAACTCCCTGTGTGGGTTCTAGATGAAACCCTTGAAACATGAAAGGGTTCTTAGTGGAACTCCCTGCGTGGGTTCTTCGTAGAACCTCTCATGGAGGGTTCTGGGTGGAACCTTACACACACAGTTCTAGGTAGAACCCTCCAAAAGGGTTCCAGGTGGAACCTTTATAAAAAGGTTCTACCTGGAGCCAAAAAGGGTTCTCCTATGAGGACGAGCCGAAGAACCTTATATGGTTCTACTTAGCACTTTTATTTCTAAGAGTGTAGCAACGGCATTAGACTTGTGTTTTTTTGTCCCAACGTGGTCTTTTACATCGCTAATTCCTCCGTGTCCAATCGAAAAATCTTGTCTGCACAAGGTGCAATTCGCGTAGTTTTCACCCTTTTTTTTTTTAAATTAATGAAAAACCGTATTTCTCATCACTGCAACCGTAACCCGGAATAGGTTGATGAAAACCGTACTAATTACGGGAAAACCGGAGTAGTTGGCAGGTATGCAGTAAGTGCACAAAGGTTTCTGCTAAAATTAAAAAGAGGACACACCAACTCATCCACCGCGTTACAAACTACCGTATTTTCCGCACTATAAGGCGCACCTAAAAACCACAAATTTTCTCAAAAGCTGACAGTGCGGCTTATAACCCGGTGCGCTTTATATATGGATTAATATTAAGATTCATTTTCATAAAGTTTCGGTCTCGCAACTACGGTAAACAGCCGCCATCTTTTTTCCCCGTAGAAGAGGAAGTGCTTCTTCTTCTACGCAAGCAACCGCCAAGGTAAGCACCCGCCCCCATAGAACAGGAAGCGCTTCTTCTTCTACTGTAAGCAACCACCCGCCCGCGTAGAAGAAGAAGAAGCGCGCGGATATTACCGTACGTTTCATTTCCTTTGTGTGTTTACATCTGTAAAGACCACAAAATGGCTCCTACTAAGCGACAGGTTTCCAAGACACAATCTCTCCATCCGCACACGGACTACTATTTCACAGCAACTGCCTAAAGACTTTCAAGAAAAGCTGGCTACTTTCCGTGCATATTGTAAAAACAAGATAGCTGAAAAAAAGATCCGGCCAGAGAACATTATCAACATGGACGAGGTTCCACTGACTTTTGATATTCCTGTGAACCGCACTGTGGATACAACGGGAGCACATACGGTGAATATTAGCACCACAGGGAATGAGAAGTCATCCTTCACTGTGGTTCTAGCTTTCTATGCTAATGGCCAGAAACTTCCACCCATGGTGATATTCAAAAGGAAGACCTTGCCAAAAGAGACCTTTCCAACCGGCGTCATCATAAAAGCTAACTCGAAAGGATGGATGGATGAAGAAAAGATGAGCGAGTGGTTAAGGTAAGTCTACGCGAAGAGGCCGGGTGGCTTTTTTCACGCAGCTCCGTCCATGTTGATATACGACTCCATGCTCGCCCACATCACGCTGGTTTTTAATATATTATTAAAGTTTGACTGACCTATCTGACTGTTTTTTTGACATTCCTTTAGCGCAGTTAGATGCGGCTTATAACACGGGGCGGCTTATAGGTGCACAAAGTTTTGAAATATGCCGTTCATTGAAGGCGCGGCTTATAACCCAGGGCGCCTTATGGTAGGGAAAATACGGTAAGTGCATTGTTCATGGACTGATAACGTTTGATATTGCCTTTCACCGTCTTGAAAAATAAAGAATAGAAAAGTAATTGGACATGAACATTTTCATTGCAATTATCAAACGAAAAGAAGGAGCACTATGACCTTTGACACCATGCTGCGTCATGAATGCTGAACATGGGGATGGAGCAGTCAGGCTGCGGTTTCAGCTCTGTCCAGCAGGGGGAGATGTCTGATTGGAAATGAGTGTGTGAAGAGGAGAGGACAGAATGATTATTGAGTGTGTTTATGTGCAGGTATATTTTCTTATCAGTGCGTGTGGTCAGTATGTCATGAAGGAACTGTCCCACTTCTGCTTCTTCGCCATTCCCATCTGCCCTTCCTCCTCCTCGTCGCTATTATCCGACTCTGCGCTCGCCATTCCTCCCACATCTTCTCCATCGTCTTCCTCCTCCCCGCACTGATCTCCGCTCGCCTCTTCACGAGGAGCCTGAGCTCCTTTCACGTTCTGGGGGGGAAAACACAACAACACAAGTGAGAGTTTTCTGCAGGTGTAAAATTCAGGCCGGTATAGGCGATACCGATCCGATACTTTGTGCAAATATACCTAATGTGTCAGCTAAAATTGAAAAAGTTGTGTGTTTTCAATGAACAACATAAAAAACAATAGTAAAAATGTAAGAAAAAAGAGAAAAAATCGTAATGTAATGAGAAAAAAAACTATATTATTATTATTTTATTATATTTTTACATGGGAAAAAACAATAATATAGACATTTAAAAAAAAAAAAGAGAGAAAAAACGAAATGTAATGAGAAAAACTGAAATGTTTAAACTAAAAATAATATACCGTATTTTCCGCACCATTAGCCGCCCTGGGTTATAAGCCGCGCCTTCAATGAACGGCATATTTCAAAACTTTGTCCACCTATAAGCCGCCCCGTGTTATAAGCCGCATCTAACTGGGCTAAAGGAATGTCAAAAAAACAGTCAGATAGGTCAGTCAAACTTTAATAATATATTAAAAACCAGCGTGATGTGGGCGCGCATGGAGTCGTATATCAACATAGACGGAGCTGCGTGAAAAAAGCCACCCGGCCTCTTCGCGTAAACTTCCCTTAACCACTCGCTCATCTTTTTTTCATCCATCCATCCCTTCGAGTTAGCTTTTATGATGACGCCGGCTGGAAAGGTCTCTTTTGGCAAGGTCTTCCTTTTGAATATCACCATGGGTGGAAGTTTCTGGCCATTAGCATGGCAAGCTAGAACCACAGTGAAGGATGACTTCTCATTCCCTGTGGTGCGAATATTCACCGTACGTGCTCCCGTTGTATCCACAGTGCGGTTCACAGGAATATCAAAAGTCAGTGGAACCTCGTCCATGTTGATAATGTTCTCTGGCCGGATCTTTTTTTCAGCTATCTTGTTTTTACAATATGCACGGAAAGTAGCCAGCTTTTCTTGAAAGTCTTTAGGCAGTTGCTGTGAAATAGTAGTCCGTGTGCGGATGGAGAGATTGCGTCTTTTCATGAACCGGAAACCTGTCGCTTAGTAGGAGCCATTTTGTGGTCTTTACAGATGTAAACACACAAAGGAAATGAAACGTAATATCCGCGCGCTTCTTCTTCTTCTTCTTCTACGCGGGCGGGTGGTTGCTTACAGTAGAAGAAGAAGCGCTTCCTGTTCTATGGGGGCGGGTGCTTACCTTGGCGGTTGCTTGCGTAGAAGAAGAAGCACTTCCTCTTCTACGGGGAAAAAAGATGGCGGCTGTTTACCGTAGTTGCGAGACCGAAACTTTATGAAAATGAATCTTAATATTAATCCATATATAAAGCGCACCGAGTTATAAGCCGCACTGTCAGCTTTTGAGTAAATTTGTGGTTTTTAGGTGCGGCTAATAGTGCGGAAAATACGGTACTTATTCACCTATAACACAATGTTTTGTCTTTGAATATATAACTGTTTTTAGCATTTTTTTTTTTTTTAAATAAAAAAGTTTAGACACCCTTGATATAAAAAAATTAGAAGCTCTAAGAAACAAAATAAAATATACCAAAAATATAAACAAAGTTAGTTAATTACAAACTAAAATCATACTAACTTATGAAATAATCATTTTGAAAATGTACAACAATAATAATAAACACAGTAAAATGTGTAACTGGACATTAATATTTTTGTTCAGGCATATTTTTTGACACACTAGGTTATAGTTACGCAATCATATATTATTGTTATTTTATTCTGATTTTACATCGGGAAAAAACAGTAAAAATGTAAGAAAAAAAGAGAAAAATCGGAATGTAATGAGAAAAACTGACATTTTTAAACTAATAATAATATACTTAGTCACCTATAACACAATGTCTTTAAATATATAACTGTTTTTAGCATTTTTTTTTTTAATAAATCAGTTTGGACACCCTTGATCTAAAATATTAGAAGCTCTAAAAATAGAAATAGAATTGACTTAAAATATAAACAAAGTTTAGTTAGTTAATTAAAAATAAAACAAAATTATGAAGTAATCAATTATAAAAATAATAAAAATAATGATAAACACAGTTAAATATGTAACTGAACATTGATATTTTTGCATAATTTTTGACATACTAGGTTATGCAGTTACGCAATTATATATTATTATTATTTTATTATATTTTTACATGGGAAAAAACAATAATATAGACATTTAAAAAAGAAAAAAGAAAAAACGAAATGTAATGAGAAAAACTGAAATGTTTAAACTAAAAATAATATACTTATTCACCTATAACACAATGTTTTGTCTCTGAATATATAACTGTTTTTAGCATTTTTTTTTTTTAAATAAAAAAGTTTAGACACCCTTGATATAAAAAAATTAGAAGCTCTAAGAAACAAAATAAAATATACCAAAAATATAAACAAAGTTAGTTAATTACAAACTAAAATCATACTAACTTATGAAATAATCATTTTGAAAATGTACAACAATAATAATAAACACAGTAAAATGTGTAACTGGACATTAATATTTTTGTTCAGGCATATTTTTTGACACACTAGGTTATAGTTACGCAATCATATATTATTATTATTTTATTCTGATTTTACATGGGGAAAAAACAGTAAAAATGTAAGAAAAAAAGAGAAAAATCGGAATGTAATGAGAAAAACTGACATTTTTAAGCTAATAATAATATACTTAGTCACCTATAACACAATGTCTTTAAATATATAACTGTTTTTAGCATTTTTTTTTTTTTAATAAATAAGTTTGGACACCCTTGATCTAAAATATTAGAAGCTCTAAAAATAGAAATAGAATTGACTTAAAATATAAACAAAGTTTAGTTAGTTAATTAAAAATAAAACAAAATTATGAAGTAATCAATTATAAAAATAATGATAAACACAGTTAAATATGTAACTGAACATTGATATTTTTGCATAATTTTCGACACACAAGGTTGTGCAGTTACGCAATCATATATTAATATTATTTTATTCTAGCCTTACATGGGAAACAACAACAACAGTAAAAATGTAAGACAAAATCGCAATGTAATGAAAAAATCTGAAATGTTTAAACTAATAATAATGTTCTTAGTAACCTATAACACAATGTTTTGTCTTTAAATATATAACTGTTTTTAGCAACAACAACAAAAATTTAAATAAAAAAGTTTAGACACCCCTGGTCTAAAATATTACAAGCTCTAAAATGGAAATAAAATATTCTTAAAATATAAACAAAGTTTAGTTATTTAATTAAATACCTAAATAATACTAACTTATGAAGTAATCAATTTGAAAAAATTATAACAATAATAATAAACACAGTAAAATGTGTAACTGAACATTAATATTTTTGTACAGGCATATTTTTTGACACTCTAGGTTATGCAGTTACACAATCATATGATATTATTATTATTATTTTATTCTGTTCTTACATGGGAAAAAACAACAGTAAAAATGTAAGAAAAAAGAGAAAATTTGGGAATTTAACGAGACAAACTGAAATGTTTAAACTAATAATAATATACTTAGTCACCTATAACACAATGTTTTGTCTTTGAATAAATAACTGTTTTTAGCATTTTTTTTGTAAAATAAAAAAGTTTAGACACCCTTGATCTAAAATATTAGAAGCTCTAAGAATATAAATAAAATTAGTTAGTTAGTTAATTACAAACTAAAATCATACTAACTTATGAAATAATCATTTTGAAAATGTATAACAATAATAACAAAAACAGTAAAATGTCTAACTGGACATTAATATTTTTGTACAGGCATATTTTTTGACATACTAGGTTATGCAGTTACGCAATTATATATTATTATCATTATTATTTTATTCTATTTTTACATGGGAAAAAACAATAGTAAAAATGTGAGAAAAAAGACAAAAATCGCAATGTAATGAGAAAAACTGACATTTTTTAACTAATAATAATATACTTAGTCACCTATAACACAATATTTTTAGCATTTTGTTTTTTTATAAAAAAGTTTAGACACCCCTGGTCTAAAATATTAGAAGCTCTAAAAATAGAAATAAAATATACTTCAAATATAAACAAAGTTTATTTAGTTAATTAAAAACTAAAATAATACTAACTTGTGAAGTAATCAATTTGCAAAATTATAACAATAATAATAAAAAAGGTTAAATGTGTAACTGAACATTAATATTTTTGTACAGGCATAATTTTTGACACACTAGGTTATGCAGTTACGCAATTATATATTATTATTATTTTATTATATTTTTACATGGGAAAAAACAATAATATAGACATTTAAAAAAAAAAAAAGAGAAAAAACGAAATGTAATGAGAAAAACTGAAATGTTTAAACTAAAAATAATATACTTATTCACCTATAACACAATGTTTTGTCTTTGAATATATAACTGTTTTTAGCATTTATTTTTTTTTAAATAAAAAAGTTTAGACACCTTTGATATAAAAAAATTAGAAGCTCTAAGAAACAAAATAAAATATACCAAAAATATAATCAAAGTTAGTTAATTACAAACTAAAATCATACTAACTTATGAAATAATCATTTTGAAAATGTACAACAATAATAATAAACACAGTAAAATGTGTAACTGGACATTAATATTTTTGTTCAGGCATATTTTTTGACACACTAGGTTATAGTTACACAATCATTTATTATTATTATTTTATTCTGATTTTACATGGGGAAAAAACAGTAAAAATGTAAGAAAAAAAGAGAAAAATCAGAATGTAATGAGAAAAACTGACATTTTTAAACTATTAATAATAAACTTAGTCACCAATAACACAATGTTTTGTCTTTAAATATATAACTGTTTTTAGCATTTTTTGTTTTTATATAAAAATTTGGACACCCCTGGTCTAAAATATTAAAAGCTCTAAAAATATAAATGATATATACTTAAACTATAAACAACATTTAGTTAGTTAATTAAAAACTAAAAGAATACTAATTTAAGAAGTAATCAATTTGAAAAATTATAACATTAATAATAAACAGTTAAAAATGTAACTGAACATTAATATTTTTGTACGGGCATATTTTTTGACACACTAGGTTATGCAGTTACGCAGTTATATATTTATTGTTATTTTATTACATTTTTACATGGGAGAAAACAATAATATAGAATTTCTTTTTTAAAAAGAGAGAAAAAATCGGAATGTAATGAGAAAAACTTAAATGTTTAAACTAATAATTATATACTTAGTCACCTATAACGCATTGTTTTGTCTTTAAATATATAACTGTTTTTAGCATTTAAAAAAATAAAAAAATTTAGACACCCCTGGTCTAAAATATTCGAAGCTCGAAAAATGTAAATAAAAGATACTTCAAATATTAACAACATTTAGTTAGTTAATTACAAACTAAAATAATACTAACTTATAAAGTAATCAATTTGAAAAATTATAACAACGATAATAAACAGTTAAATGTGTAACTCAACATTACTATTTTTGGACAGGCATAATTTTTGACACTCTAGGTTATGCAGTTACACAATCATATATTATTATTATTATGATTATTTTATTCTGTTCTTACATGGGAAAAAACAACAGTAAAAATGTAAGAAAAAAGAAAAAAATCACAATGTATTGAGAAAAACTGAATTTTTAACACAATGTTTTGTCTTTAAATATATAACTGTTTTTAGCATTTTTTTTTGTAAAATAAAAAAGTTTAGACACCCTTGATCTAAAATATTAGAAGCTCTAAGAATATAAATAAAATATACCAAAAATATAAACAAAGTTAGTTAGTTAATTACAAACTAAAACCATACTAACTTATGAAGTAATCAATTTGAAAATGTATAACAATAATAACAAAAACAGTAAAATGTGTAACTGAACATTAATATTTTTGTACAGGCATATTTTTTGACATACTAGGTAATGCAGTTACACAATCATATATTAGTATTATTATCATTTTAGTCTATTCTTACATGGAAAAAACAACAGTAAAAATGTAAGAAAAAAAGAGAAAAATCAGAATGTAATGAGAAAAACAGAAATTTTTAAACTAATAATAATATACTTAGTCACCTATAACACAATGTTTTGTCTTTAATTAAATAACTGTTTTTAGCATGTTTTCTTATATAAAAAGTTTAGACACCCCTGGTGTAAAATATTAGAAGCTCTAAAAATAAAATCTTAAAATATACTTAAAATGAAAACAAATTTAGTTAGTTATTTAAAAACTAAAATAATACTAACTTAAGAAGTAATCAATTTGAAAAATTATAACATTAATAATAAACACAGTTAAATATGTAACTGAACATTAATATTTTTGTACAGGCATAATTTTTGACACACTAGGTTATGCAGTTATGCAATCAAATATTATTATTATTTTATTCTATTCTTACTAGAGATGCGCGGTTTGCGGACACAACCGCGGAGTCCGCGGATTATCCGCGGGTCGGGCGGTTGAAATAAAAAAAAAATTAGATTTTATCCGCGGGTCGGGTCGGGCGGTTGAAATAAAAAAAAATTAGATTTTATCCGCGGGTCGGGTCGGGCGGTTAAAATAAAAAAAAAAAAAGATTTTAAATAGATTCAGGCGGGTGGCAGTTAAACCAATTCGGAAATATATACAGGTAAAAGCCAGTAAATTAGAATATTTTGAAAAACTTGATTTATTTCAGTAATTGCATTCAAAAGGTGTAACTTGTACATTATATTTATTCATTGCACACAGACTGATGCATTCAAATGTTTATTTCATTTAATTTTGATGATTTGAAGTGGCAACAAATGAAAATCCAAAATTCTGTGTGTCACAAAATTAGAATATTACTTAAGGCTAATACAAAAAAGGGATTTTTAGAAATGTTGGCCAACTGAAAAGTATGAAAATGAAAAATATGAGCATGTACAATACTCAATACTTGGTTGGAGCTCCTTTTGCCTCAATTACTGCGTTAATGCGGCGTGGCATGGAGTCGATGAGTTTCTGGCACTGCTCAGGTGTTATGAGAGCCCAGGTTGCTCTGATAGTGGCCTTCAACTCTTCTGCGTTTTTGGGTCTGGCATTCTGCATCTTCCTTTTCACAATACCCCACAGATTTTCTATGGGGCTAAGGTCAGGGGAGTTGGCGGGCCAATTTAGAACAGAAATACCATGGTCCGTAAACCAGGCACGGGTAGATTTTGCGCTGTGTGCAGGCGCCAAGTTCTGTTGGAACTTGAAATCTCCATCTCCATAGAGCAGGTCAGCAGCAGGAAGCATGAAGTGCTCTAAAACTTGCTGGTAGACGGCTGCGTTGACCCTGGATCTCAGGAAACAGAGTGGACCGACACCAGCAGATGACATGGCACCCCAAACCATCACTGATGGTGGAAACTTTACACTAGACTTCAGGCAACGTGGATCCTGTGCCTCTCCTGTCTTCCTCCAGACTCTGGGACCTCGATTTCCAAAGGAAATGCAAAATTTGCTTTCGTCAGAAAACATGACTTTGGACCACTCAGCAGCAGTCCAGCTCTTTTTTTCCTTAGCCCAGGTGAGACGCTTTTCGCGCTGTTTCTTGGTCAACAGTGGCTTGACACGAGGTATGCGGCAGTTGAAACCCATGTCTTTCAAGCGTCTCTTGGTGGTGGATCTTGAAGCACTGACTCCAGCAGCTGTCCACTCCTTCTGAATCTCCCCCACATTTTTGAATGGTTTTTTTTTCACAATCTTGACCAGGGCGCGGTGATCCCTATCGCTTGTACACTTTTTCTGACCACAGTTTTTCCTTCCCTTTGCCTCTCCATTAATGTGTTTGGACACAGAGCTCTGAGAACAGCCAGTCTCTTCAGCAATAACCTTTTGTGTCTTTCCCTCCTTGTGCAATGTGTCGATGGTTGCCTTTTGGACAGCTGTCAAATCTGAAGTCTACCCCATGTTTGTGTAGGCTTCAGAACTGGACTGAGAGACCATTTAAAGCCCTTTGCAGGTGTTTTGAGTTAATCAGCTGATTAGTTTGTGGCACCAGGTGTCTTCAAAATTTAACCCTTACACAATATTCTAATTTTGTGACACACGGAATTTTGGATTTTCATTTGTTGCCACTTCAAATCATCAAAATTAAATGAAATAAACATTTGAATGCATCAGTCTGTGTGCAATGAATAAATATAATGTACAAGTTACACCTTTTGAATGCAATTACTGAAATAAATCAAGTTTTTCAAAATATTCTAATTTACTGGCTTTTACCTGTATACATAGTTAAATGTTGTTACCCACATACGAAAAACGAGCAGGCACCTGCAGCATATGCCACAACAGAAGAAGAAAAAAAAAAAGAGATGGCAACGCCGGCAGCAAACGTGGTTCGCGACAAACTAAAAAAGGGAATACCGTACTAAAGACCAGGGGAAAAAAAGGCCAGAAAAGTTCAGCGTGGACTTGTTTTTATGAGGTTGTAAATCAGGATGATAGTAATGCTGGCTACGTGATTTGCAAGAGCTGCGACGCTGTTTATGTCTACGACAGTCACAAAACCGGGACATCTAACATGGTGCATCACATTTGTGCAAAACCCCGAACCTCCACAAACACCCTGAGCATGAGCAGTTTCGTCCGCCGTGATCCCAGAAGAGTGCCACAGGATGTTAAAACAAGATAGAACGCAGCTGCCTGCAGCAGTTTGAGCTCCCAGATGATTGCACACTGGTGTGCGTCTGGGCCGTGACAGCGTGGCACGCATTGAATGTCTCTGCTACATTGGATCAGTCTCCTTTCTTTAACAGGCAAAAGCTTTATAACCTCACTAATGCCTTGCATCGTCTATATTAGATTTATAACAACGGGCGGGTGCGGTTTTGATTAAATGTTAGTTCGGGTGGATGCGGATGGTTGACGACTTTTGTGATGCGGTTGCGGATGAAATAATTGCCTATCCGCGCATCTCTAATTCTTACAGATGAAAAAACAGTAACAATGTAAGAAAAAAAGAGCAAAACAATTGGTATGTAATGAGAAAAACTGAAATGTTCTAACTAATAATTGATAATGATATACTTAGTCATCAATGATACAAAGCTAACACAATATGTGTTTTTAACATTTAAAAAAAATAAACTTTCAGTATTGCGGCCCCTGGTAAAAAAACAAAAAAAAACAAATCTTGGACACCCCTGAACTAAAGTGTCAAAAGTATCAATATTTAGTTTAGAGAATGGATACCAGAGCATAAAGATGTGGTATCAGGAGCAGGCGTGTACCTCCATGGGGTTTACAGTGATGGTGAGTGCAGACTTGTCCCAGTCCACCTCGGGCTCTTTTGCGCCCTCCTCTTCCTCCCTGGAGCCCTCCTGGTGAGTGGCGTGGATTCTGTACACGCCGATCACCACCATCACCACCAGGGCGGCGATACACACCACGATAACGACCGTGGCTGCTGGAGGGGCGGGTCCTGGGACACGAAGAACAAGTTGACGTGCACGCTAAGGGTTGTGATTTAAAACATGCAAGCATACACTAAAAATAGATATCCTCAAAGTTGTACAATCGGTAGAAGAGTGCTTCTCAAACTTTTGTCACCAAACAAGTATGTGTAGGGTTGTACTGATACCGACATTTCGGTACCGATACCAACATGGATTTACATACTTTATGATACTTTTCTAAATAAAGGGGACCACACAAAAAATGGCTTTATTTTGACAAACTATAATAACAATATTATACGGTTGTACGGTATACCGGTACTAGTATAGTACCGCGATACTAATGATCATATTCGGTACTATACCGCCTCTAAAAAGTACCCCTTTTTTTTTTAACGGGCATGACATTGCTGGTTTTACGAGCAGAGGAGCATGTTCGGCAGCGCGCACACACAGAGTACTTACAAGCAGACACAGTGTGTAGACAGAAAAGGGAGAACGGACGCATTTTGGTGTAAAAAGTAAAGATAAAGGTGAAGTTATAACACTGAAACGCCCTCAGGAAGAGGTGCTTTATTTAAGACATGGCTAGCTAGCTAGCAGCTAACATCCATCCACAGTCACCAGCGTTTGAGCTACTTCTAAATCACTAATCCTCGCCTCCATGGTGACAAATAAAGTAAGTTTCTTACAAGTATTATTATCACTGGAGGACGAGGAATAGCTAAATATGCTTCACTACACACTGTAGCTCACCGGCGTCACAATGTAAACAAACGCCATGGGTGGATCTACACCTGACATCCACTGTAATGATACCAAGTACAGGAGCGTATCGAGTCGATACTACTATGATTACATCAATATTTTTCTAGCATCACAAAATCTTTTTTCCGTTTTTTTTTAATTTATACTATGTTTACAAACCACAGGAAATATATCCCTGGACACATGAGGACTTTGAATATGACCAATGTATGATGATCCTGTAACTACTTGGTATCGGATCGATACTTAAATGTGTGGTATCATCCAAAACTAATGTAAAGTATCAAAGAAGAGAAGAATAAGTGATTATTACGTTTGAACAGAAGTGTAGATAGAACTTGTTAAAACAGAAAGTAAGCAGATATTAAAAGTAAATGAACAAGTAGATTAATAATTAATTTTTACAGTTTGTCCTTAATAATGTGTACAAAATAATAGGTGTATAAATGACACAATATGTTACTGCAGACTAATTAGGAGTCTTTGTTTGTTTACTTACTACTAAAAGACAAGTTGTCTAGTATGTGCACTATTTTATTTAAGGACTAAATTGAAATAATAAACATATGTTTAATGTACACTAAGATTTTTTTGTTAAAATAAAGCCCCTTTATTTAGAAAAGTATCGAAATACATTTTGGTATCAGGACAACCCTATAACAGTATCACTAATACTTGTTAATATTCAAGTCACCAAATGGAAATTAAGTATTGTTGGTGCTTTTTGAATGGTTGTTAATTGGATTTTATGTGCGGAATACTGGAGCGCCCATTGACTTATTTACGTTTATTTAATATTTAGAATGCATAATTTATTTTAAACCATCCGTCGCCATGCCTCTCATAAAGATTGTGAACGACAGGCAAAATTCCCCCCAAAAAAGTGAACCGTAGTTCCCCTTAAACTTGAAAAAAAAAAAAAAAACGATCCAAAAGTGAAACTGCGGCCAATTGGAACGAGGAAGACTACAATGTGTCTCACAGTACGACAATAAACATGATGAGATACATTTATGTCAGTTTATTAAAGGCCGACTGAAAACCACTACTAGCGACCACGCAGTCTGATAGTTTATATATCAATGATGAAATCTTAACATTGCAACACATGCCAATACGGCCGGGTTAGCTTACTAAAGTGCAATTTTAAATTCCGTGCGAAATATCCTGCTGAAAACGTCTCGGTATGATGACGTCAGCGCGTGACGTCACAGGATTGTGGAGGACATTTTGGGACAGCATGGTGGCCAGCTATTAAGTCGTCTGTTTTCATCGCAAAATTCCACAGTATTCTGGACATCTGTGTTGGTGAATCTTTTGCAATTTCTTCAATGAACAATGGAGACAGCAAAGAAGAAAGCTGTAGGTGGGAAGCGGTGTATTGCGGCCGACTGCAGCAACACAAACACAGCCGGTGTTTCATTGTTTACATTCCCGGAAGATGACAGTCAAGCTTTACCATTGGCCTGTGGAGAACTGGGACAGCAGAGACTCTTACCAGAAGGACTTTGAGTTGGATACGCAGACAAGGTACCGTGAGTACTAGAGATGCGCGGTTTGCGGGCACAACCGCGGAGTCCGCGGATTATCCGCGGATCGGGCGGATGAAATTTAAAAAAATTAGATTTTATCAGCGGGTCGGGTCGGGTCAGGTCGGGCGATTGAAATTAAAAAAAATTAGATTTTAAATAGATTCAGGCGGGTGGCAGTTAAACCAATTCGGAAATATATATACATAGTTAAATGTTGTTACCCACATACGAAAAACGAGCAGGCACCTGCAGCATATGCCACAACAGAAGAAAAAAAAAGAAAAGAGATGGACACTTTTACGGAGCGGAGAAGGCCCCCGACGCCTCGCCGGGGTCCGGGACCGAGGCCCCTTCCCCCGAGAGGGCCCCACCGGGAGCCGTAGCTGAGGCGATCCGCGAGAAGGGCCCGACGCACGTCCAGGGTCACCACCGCGCCCACCGCACCGACACCCCGCCTCGTCCGCCTTCGCCACGGCCGGCGTCACGCGCAGCAGGTAAGCAGCTTACCTGCCCGCCACCCCCGTGGCCGGGGGCTCGTAACAGGGGTCACTCCGCGCGCTCCGCCCGCGCAGCTTACCTGCCCGCCACCCCTGTTGCCGGGGGCGCGTAACAGGGGTCACTCCGCGCGCAGTGCGCTCACGAAAGGGGTGGGGCTCACCCTGGTTGATATAGAGAGCAGGACGGTGGCCATGGAAGTCGGAACCCGCTAAGGAGTGTGTAACAACCCACCTGCCGAATCAACTAGCCCTGAAAATGGATGGCGCTGGAGCGTCGGGCCCATATACCCGGCCGTCGCCGGCAGCGAGACGCGCGGCTCCCATATGATTGCGCACTGGTGTGCGTCTGGGTCGTGACAGCGTGGCACGCGAATGTCTGTGCTGCGTTGGATCAGTCTCCTTTCTTTAACAGGCAAAAGCTTTATAACCTCACTAATGCCTTGCATCGTCTATATTAGATATATAACAACGGGCGGGTGCGGGCGGATGGCGGGCGGATGCAGTTCTGATCAAATGTTAGATCGGGTGGATTGCGGATGGTCGACGACTTTCTGATGCGGTTGCGGATGAAATAATTGCCTATCCGCGCATCTCTAGTGAGTACGCTTCCAAACATTTGATCGCTTGCCCGTACGTGCGTGCCGCTATGTGCATGTCACGTACGTAACTTTGGGGACTTTGGGGAAATATATGTGTTGTATGAACTTTGGGGAGGTGAACGGTACTTTGGGCTGTGGGGTTGAGTGTGTTGTGCAGGTGTTTGAGTTGTATTGGCGGGTTATATGGACGGGAGGGGGGAGGTGTTTGTTATGCGGGATTAATTTGTGGCATATTAAATATAAGCCTGGTTGTGTTGTGGCTAATAGAGTATATATATGTCTTGTGTTTATTTACTGTTTTAGTCATTCCCAGCTGAATATCAGGTCCCACCCGCCTCTCACAGCATCTTCCCTATCTGCCCTCTAGTCCTTCACTCTCACTTTCCTCATCCACAAATCTTTCATCCTCGCTCAAATTAATGGGGGAATCGTCGCTTTCTCGGTCCGAATCGCTCTCGCTGCTGGTGGCCATGATTGTAAACAATGTGCAGATGTGAGGAGCTCCACAACCTGTGACGTCACGCTACTCGTCTGCTACTTCCGGTACAGGCAAGGCTTTTTTTATCAGCGACCAAAAGTTGCGAACTTTATCGTCGATGTTCTCTACTAAATCCTTTCAGCAAAAATATGGCAATATCGAGAAATGATCAAGTATGACACATAGAATGGACCTGCTATCCCCGTTTAAATAAGAAAATCGCATTTCAGTAGGCCTTTAATAACAACAGGTAAAGTACTTTTTTTTAATGCATAAGGCACAGTCTGTAGTGTGTGTGTGTGTGTGTGTGTGTGTGTGTGTGTGTGTGTGTGTGTGTGTGTGTGTGTGTCTTACCGGACATGTGGGCATTAGGAGCGTGTATCATGAGTGGGTGATGGACAGGTCTCAGGTACTGTGGCTGAGCAGCCATGTGATTGACATGTTCCACGGGCTTCAAGTGGTGAAGAACACTGACCTGAAGTAGAAGCACAACACTTGTTTGGAACAGTGTGTGTGTGTGTGTGTGTGTGTGTTCTTGTATTTCTACCCTTCTTGAGACACGAAGAAGGAAAAGTATCTTCCATATGAGGAGGTGTGAACAAGTGATGACATAAATCATGGTCCCAATAACATTGCCAAACATTGGCCCCCCTTTGGCCAAAATTAATAAAATAAATAAATATGTATATAGAGACATACTGTAATAACTTGAAGTAAATAATGAAGATTAAAAAACAATTACAAACAAAAAATTTAATAACAGCAGTCTTTTTCTCACAATGTGTCAACTTTTTTCTTATAAAACTGGGAACAATTTCTCATATTCTTTCTGTTTCTGTAATATTGCAATATGTTCTCGTAAAATCATTACTCTTTTATGTAAAATAGTATAATCTTTTGAGTAAAATTATGACTTTTGTCATAATTTTGCCAAGTGAAATTCCGATTATTATTATAATATTGCCAACATTTTAGAGTGTTCTTATAAAATTGTGACTTTTGTCGAGTAAAATCACGACTGTTTTCATAAATTTTAAGCTTTTTTTGTAAAATTAGGACTGTTATTGAGTACAATTCCAACTTTTATCATAATATTGCACACATGTTCAGTTTTTCTTGTAAAATGTTGACTTGCGTTGAGTAAAATTATGACTTATAATACTGCCAACATTCTAAGTTTTTCTTGTGAAATTGTGACCTTTTTCTTGTGAAATTCCAACAAATTTTTCACAACAAGCTTGTTTATATTTGCATAGTATGTATATATTATTAATGTTGTAAATACACATCTTTATATATCTAGAAAGGCTGGTCCTAAAAAGGGAGGCATTTTTCGGAGGTCTCAAGAATGTAACAAATACAAGAATGTGTGTGTGTGTGTGTGTGTGTGTGTGTGTGTGTGTGTGTGTGTGTGTGTGTGTGTGTGTGTGCTGTTCGGTGTGTGTTTTTGCGCGTGTATTCTTGTATTTCTTCCATTCTTGAGACATCAACAAGTATCTTCCATATGAGGAGGTGACATAAATCATGGTCCCAATAACATTGCATCTAATAGAGAATGTCTCATTTGCACCCCTGCTGGTGACATCTATCAAAAGGTGGTCCCAAAAAGGAGGGATTTTTCAAATTGACTGTGTGTCGCTTTTAAAAGTGCTCCCCCTCTGGTCAACATATGAAATAACATGTGTGTGTAAGAACTTGAAATACGCCCCCCTTTGGTCAAAATTCATAAAATAAAATAAATATGTATATAGAGACATACTGTAATAACTTAAAGTAAATAATGAAGATTAAAAACCAATTACAACAAAAAATTCAACACAATAAATAAAGCAGCAGTTGTTTTCTCACAATATGTCGACTTTTTTCTTATAAAACTGGGAACAATTTCTCATATGCTTTCTGTTTCTGTAATATTGCAATATGTTCTCGTAAAATTATTACTCTTTTATGTAAAATAGTATAATCTTTTGAGTAAAATTATGACTTTTGTCATAATTTTGCCAAGTGAAATTCCGATTATTATTATAATATTGCCAACATTTTAGAGTGTTCTTATAAAATTGTGACTTTTGTCGAGTAAAATCACGACTGTTTTCATAAATTTTAAGCTTTTTTTGTAAAATTAGGACTGTTATTGAGTACAATTCCAACTTTTATCATAATATTGCACACATGTTCAGTTTTTCTTGTAAAATGTTGACTTGCGTTGAGTAAAATTATGACTTATTATAATACTGCCAACATTCTAAGTTTTTCTTGTGAAATTGTGACCTTTTTCTTGTGAAATTCCAACTAATTTTTCACAACAAGCTTGTTTATATTTGCATAGTATGTATATATTATTAATGTTGTAAATACACATCTTTATATATCTAGAAAGGCTGGTCCTAAAAAGGGAGGCATTTTTCGGAGGTCTCAAGAATGTAACAAATACAAGAATGTGTGTGTGTGTGTGCGCTGTTCGGTGTGTGTTTTTGCGCGTGTATTCTTGTATTTCTTCCATTCTTGAGACATCAACAAGTATCTTCCATATGAGGAGGTGACATAAATCATGGTCCCAATAACATTGCATCTAATAGAGAATGTCTCATTTGCACCCCTGCTGGTGACATCTATCAAAAGGTGGTCCCAAAAAGGAGGGATTTTTCAAATTGACTGTGTGTCGCTTTTAAAAGTGCTCCCCCTCTGGTCAACATATGAAATAACATGTGTGTGTAAGAACTTGAAATTTGGTCAAAATTCATAAAATAAAATAAATATGTATATAGAGACATACTGTAATAACTTAAAGTAAATAATGAAGATTAAAAACCAATTACAACAAAAAATTCAACACAATAAATAAAGCAGCAGTTTTTTTCTCACAATATGTCGACTTTTTTCTTATAAAACTGGGAACAATTTCTCATATGCTTTCTGTTTCTGTAATATTGCAATATGTTCTCGTAAAATTATTACTCTTTTATGTAAAATAGTATAATCTTTTGAGTAAAATTATGACTTTTGTCATTATTTTGCCAAGTGAAATTCCGATTATTATTATAATATTGCCAACATTTTAAAGTGTGTTCTTAGAAAATTGTGACTTTTGTCGAGTAAAATTACGACTGTTTTCATACATTTTAAGCTTTTTTTTGTAAAATTGGGACTGTTATTGAGTACAATTCCAACTTTTATCATAATATTGCACACATGTTCAGTTTTTCTGGTAAAATGTTGACTTGTGTCGAGTAAAATTATGAATTTTATTATAATACTGCCAAAATTCAAAGTTTTTCTTGGGAAATTGTGACCTTTTTCTTGTGAAATTCCAACTAATTTTTCACAACAAGGTTTTTTATATTTGCATAGTATGTATATATTATTAATGTTGTAAATACACATCTTTATACATCTAGAAAGGCTGGTCCTAAAGAGGTAGGCATTTTTGGGAGGTCTCAAGAAGGTAACAAATACAAAAGTGTGTGTGTGTTCTTGTATTTCTACCCTTCTTGAGACATGAAGAAGAAAAAGTATCTTCCATATGAGGAGGTGTGAACAAGTGATGACATAAATCATGGTCCCAATAACATTGCATCTAATAGAGAATGTCTCATTTGCACCCCTGCTGGTGACATCTATCAAAATGAGGGTGGTCCCAAAAAGGAGGGATTTTTCAAATTGATTGTGTGTCGCTTTTAAAAGTGCTCCCCCTCTGGTCAACATATGAAATAACATGTGTGTGTAAGAACTTGAAATACGCCCCCCTTTGGTCAAAATTCATAAAATAAAATAAATATGTATATAGAGACATACTGTAATAACTTCAAGTAAATAATGAAGATTAAAAACCAATTACAAACAAAAAATAAATAAATTAAATAACAGCAGTCTTTTTCTCACAATGTGTCGACTTTTTTCTTACAAAATTAGGAACAATTTCTCATATTCTTTCTGTTTCTGTAATATTGCAATATGTTCTCGTAAAATTATTACTCTTTTATGTAAAATAGTGTAATTTTTTGAGTAAAATTATGACTTTTGTCATAATTTTGCCAAGTGAAATTCCGATTATTATTATAATATTGCCAACATTTTAAAGTATTCTTATAAAATTGTGGCTTTTGTCGAGTAAAATTACGACTGTTTTCATAAAATTGCCAACATTTTAAGCTTTTCTTGTAAAATTGCGAATGTTATTGAGTACAATTCCAACTTTTATTATAATATTCCACAAATTTGTAGTTTTTCTTGTAAAATGTTGACTTGTGTCGAGTAAAATTATGACTTTTATTATAATACTGCCAACATTCTAAGTTTTTCTTGTGAAATTGTGACCTTTTTCTTGTGAAATTCCAACTCATTTTTCACAACAAGCTTGTTTATATTTGCATAGTATGTATATATTATTAATGTTGTAAATACACATCTTTATATATCTAGAAAGGCTGGTCCTAAAAAGGGAGGCATTTTTCGGAGGTCTCAAGAAGGTAACAAATACAAAAATGTGTGTCTGTAAGATGGAGACAACAGAAAATGAGCTACTGGACGGTATATAAAGCCATTTGGGAGCTAAATGAAAGGACAAAAAGGTTGAGTTGTGCTGAAAAACAGGAAGAGGAACCTCCAGGATGAACTCGTTGCTGGTGTAACGACCGTTGAGTTCAGAGCAGGTGAGTCTGAACCGTCTTTCCGTCAAGGTGGCAGGTCGCCAGTTCCTGTAGCGCACCTGACGCAGGGCCTGCTCGTAGTGGGCCATGGAGTCCACACCTAACACACACAAGTGGGGATTTTAAACCCATCTGACTGTGAGGCTAACATGCTAAGCGCTCTTTTCACCGTGCGGCCCGCATCTATATTTAAAACAACATCCATTATATACTGGTAAACAATAATACACATATCAAATACTTACAAAAATACATACAAGTAGACGAAACTTAAGAGAAAATGTTTCGGGGTATTGTTTGGATTCACGTGACGTCACATCCGGCTCATTCGATATGAACGGTGGTCATTGGGTACTCGGCGGCATTTTCAAAACGCGAAAAGTGTCAAGACTAGGACTATGGCTTGGTTTGTTCTCCCGAGGTGCAAGTGAATTGGACTGGTCATGGCGTGAAGGTGAAGACATTATTTATTTTACACTAACAAAAGAACAAAAGGCCGCTCAAGGCGGATGTACAAAACTAGACTATAAACACAAAACTTGAACATTGGCAGAAACTATGAACAATTAAACAAAACACTAACTGTGGCTTAATAAACAAAAACTTATTTGGCATGGAACCGGCATGAAAAAAAGAGTAGCAAGGGTCATCAGGGTGTGGAGAGTGTGCAGGAGCATAAATGCGGGGATGTCGTCAGGACGAACAACAGAAAATGAATGAACTTAAATACTATGGACATGATTAGTGAAAGCAGGTGCGTGACTCAAAACGTGAAACAGGTGCGTGACGTGACAGGTGAAAACTAATGGTTGCTATGGTGACAAACAAGAGTGCACAATGAGTCCAAACGTGGAACAGGTGAAACTAATGGGTAATCATGCAAACAAGACAAGGGAGTGAAAAGCCAGAAACTAAACAAAACATGACTTAAAACAAAACATGATTACACAGACATGACAAAAAGGAAGAAGGTTTCTTCAGAGTTCCCGGAGAGGAAATCAAGAAGGGCGGAAGAGTGTAAGATTTTACGAAAGACGACGAGATGTTTACGTCATGGAGTGGTCTGCTGCTTCCTTGCTTCCCTGCTCCTTTATTGTAGATCATGGGTGTCAAACTCTGGCCAAATTTGGCCCGTCGTGTAATTTCATTTGGCCCTTGAGGCGATATCAAATTAACACTAGAGCTGGCCCGCCGATTATATTCAGCGGCGGTGCCGCGGTAACACCGCATTCACCGCTAATTCTCATACTTGCCAATCCTCCCGGGAGACTCCCAAATTTCAGTGCCCCTCCCAAAAATCGTCACGTCCGCTTTTCACCCAGTCCAGCGACTGCTGGCCCAGTCACATAACACGTGAATGCAAAGCATACTTGGCCAACAGCGATACAGGTCACACTGAGGGTGGCCGTATAAACAACTTAAACACTGTTAGAAATATGCGCCACACTGTGAATCCACACCAAACAAGAATGGCAAACACATTTCGGGAGAACATCCGCACCGTAACACAACATAAACACAACAGGACAAATACCCAGAATCCCATGCAGCCCCAACTCTTCCGGGCTGCAATATACAAACCCCCCCACCTTCCCAACCCCACCCACCTCAACCGACGCACGGAGGGGGGAGGGGTGGGGAAGAGTTAGTGCTGCATGGGATTCTGGGTATTTGTTCTGTTGCGTTACGGTGCGGATGTTCTCCCGAAATGTGTTTGTCATTCTTGTTTGGTGTGGATTCACAGTGTGGCGCATATTTCTAACAGTTTTAAAGTTATTTATACGGGGGCACCTGTATCGCTGATGGCCAAGTATGCAACATGTATGAAATAATTGATTTTAAATGATCATAATAATTATTTTAAAATGACCATATTTAATTATTAAAATAATTGCTCGTTTATCAACATCTTTAGCATTTTATTCATTACATTTTGAAACTCTCAGAAGCCAAGTTATGTTATATTCCTTAATATTTATTTATGCAAGTTTGAAGTATCAATTATCTAAACACAGCTTTGTTTGCATATTTTCAGGATGTAGATATATATATATATATATGTATGAAATACTTGACTTGGTGAATTCTAGCTGTCAATATACTCCTCCCCTCTTAACCACGCCCCGCCCCACCCCACCCCACCCCCGACCACGCCCCCACCTCCCGAAATCGGAGGTCTCAAGGTTGGCAAGTATGGCCGTGTCGCCCTTCTGTCCGGACGAGGATGACAAGACCATAAATACACTTCACTGGCAACCGAGAACGAGACGATTTTTATATGTCAGGAAGCGAAAACAACAAAAATCTTTTGTCTTCTTGTCTCTAATAGCGATTGTGACTGATAGGCAAACTTCCAAAATAAAGTGCAGTTCCCCTTTAAGCGTGTGCGTGTATGCAGGTAACAATGCGTACCATATATCGATATTCCAGAGGTGGAGTTGGTGGCGTCGAGGTGTTTTCCCAACAAGGCGCTGTGATGGATGAGTAGGCTCTCTCTTTCTGGGTCCAGTTCGTCCCCGATCACCAGGATATCGCAGTAGTCCAAGTTGTGCATCACCTCCGTCACACCTGGCCTGCGAGCTGCAAGACAGAATAATGGTGGGGAAATCAAGAGTGTTGCGGGGCAGACACTTCCTGCACGTGCAACGTCTCACATCCAGCGAAGCCGTCGCCCTTCATTACTGTACTGGTGAGGTGGAGCTCCTTGAAAGGCGCCACGCCCACTGGGCTCCGAAGGTCAGCGGCAGGCCTGACGAGTCGATTGGATCCTGTGATGGTGATTCTCGGTTCGCTGGGCGGATGGACCACGACGACCGCCTTGACGTCCGGGATGGAGAGACACGCGTCCTCGCCAAAACACCTGACACACACAGATATGTATTTTATTTATTGATGTGTTTAATTGACAGGGACAGTACAATGAAACATTGCTACCCACAGGCAGAGGTGGGTAGTAACGCGCTACATTTACTCCGTTACATCTACTTGAGTAACTTTTGGGATAAATTGTACTTCTAAGAGTAGTTTTAATGCAACATACTTTTACTTTTACTTAAGTATATTTATAGAGAAGGAACGCTACTTTTATCTACATTCAGCTCGCTACTCGCTACTAATTTTTATCGATCTGTTAATGCACGCTTTGTTTGTTTTGGTCTGTCAGACAGACCTTCAAAGTGCCTGCCTTACTGGTGACCTTTCACTTCGTTCCACCAATCAGATGCAGTCACTGGTGACGTTGGACCAATCAAACAGAGCCAGGTGGTCACATGACCTGACTTAAACAAATTGAAAAACTTGTCGGGGTGTTACCATTTAGTGGTCAATTGTACGGAATGTGTACTGTACTGTGCAATCTACTAATAAAAGTTCCAATCAATCAATCAAAAGTGTGAAGGAAAAAAGATACTTCTTTATTTCAACCGTACATCCCGTCAAAAGCCTAAAGACTGACTGCACAATTCCTGTGTTCACAATAAAAGTGCCGCTCCATCGCGCCTGCGCTTTCAAAACAAGAGTCTCCGAAAGCCAGCGCAAACAAGCTAGCAAGCTAAGGAGTTTGACGCCAATATATTTCTTGTAAAGTGTATAAAAATGAATATGGAAGCTGGACAAATAAGATGCCAAAAACCCACCACTTTCATGTGGTATTAGACAGAAAGGAGGAACTTTTCTTCTCCTCCATTTGAAAACGTGGACGTTATCAGCACTACTGTCTGATTACAATCAACTCAAGTCATCAGAATGAGGTAATACACCAACTTATATTCTAGTCTTCATGAAAGAAAGGAATCTATATGTTAAACATGCATGTATATTCATTAAAACATCTTTAACATGTAAACAAAAACAGCAAAATAAATACATATAAATTATATACTGTATATATCAATGTATATGTATGTATATATATATATATATATATATGTGTGTGTGTATGTTACTCATCAGTTACTCAGTACTGGAGTAGTTTTTTCACAACATACTTTTTACTTTTACTCAAGTAAATATTTGGGTGACTACTCCTTACTTTTACTTGAGTAATAAATCCCTAAAGTAACAGTACTCTTACTTGAGTACAATTTCTGGCTACTCTACCCACCTCTGCCCACAGGTAACCAATGTCAAAGTACATAAGACTTATAGCCGCAGGCTAATTTGCAACCCTCGTCCCTGGTTAGGCTTTTAAAAAAAAGTTGAGGAAAGTATAAACCACATACAAAAGGATTAAGACTAGGGCTGGGCGATATGGCCTTTTTTTAATATTGCGATATTTTAAGGCCATATTGCGATACACAATATATATCTCGATATTTTGCCTTAGCCTTGAATGAACACTTGATGCATATAATCACAGCAGTATGATGATTCTATGTGTCTACATTAAAACATTCTTCTTCATACTGCATTAATATATGCTACTTTTCAATGACGTGCAGTCACTAGAGGCAGGTGAGGCAACCATATTGCTACAATAATAAACATTTAAAAAAGTAAAATCCTCCCAAACGATCAGACATCCTTAACATTAACAACCATATTGCTACAATAATAAACATTTAAAAAAGTAAAATCCTCCCAAACGATCATAAATCCTTAACATTAACAACCATATTGCTACAATAACAAACATTTGAAAAAGTAAAATCCTCCCAAACGATCAGAAATCCGTAACATTAACAACCATATTGCTACAATAATAAACTTTTAAAAAGGTCAAATCCACCCTTATTGACAAGGAGCTGAATAAAAGGACCAGACAGGTTTTCATTTACAATCAGCCTGACCTAAGCCTTGATAATAACCTTTGTGACTAACACATGCTTTCATACCATTAAGTTGGAAACAATGATTGAATCAAGATGACTAATTCTGTGTTGATGTTTGAGTGGAAATGTTGGGTGTCGAGGTGAAAAAAGTTAAGAACCCTGACCTAATACACTGACCCACAAAGCTATAAAAGAGAGATACAAAAAAAGCATAGTGGAACTTGTTGCTCTGTGTTTGCAAGCTTTCGCCATTTGGCCTCTCCCCATGTGGTCAGATGGTTTACAGTCACCAGGTCCCTCAAGGGACCGTGTGGTCAGATGGTTTACAGTCACCAGGTCCCTCAAGGGACCATGTGGTCAGATGGTTTACAGTCACCAGGTCCCTCAAGGGACCATGTGGTCAGATGGTTTACAGTCACCAGGTCCCTCAAGGGACCATGTGGTCAGATGGTTTACAGTCACCAGGTCCCTCAAGGGACCGTGTGGTTAGATGGTTCACAGTCACCAGGTCCCTTAGGACCGTGTGGTCAGATGGTTTACAGTCACCAGGTCCCTCAAGGGACCGTGTGGTCAGATGGTTCACAGTCACCAGGTGGGACCGTGTGGTCAGATGGGTCACAGTCACCAGGTCCCTTGTGGTCAGATGGTTCACAGTCACCAGGTCCCTTGGCCGTGTGGTCAGATGGTTCACAGTCACCAGGTCCCTTGTGGTCAGATGGTTCACAGTCACCAGGTCCCTCAAGGGACCGTGTGGTCAGATGGTTCACAGTCATCAGGTCCCTCAAGGGACCGTGTGGTCAGATGGTTCACAGTCACCAGGTGGGACCGTGTGGTCAGATGGGTTACAGTCACCAGGTCCCTCAAGGGACCGTGTGGTCAGATGGTTTACAGTCACCAGGTCCCTCAAGGGACCGTGTGGTCAGATGGTTCACAGTCACCAGGTCCCTTGGGGACGGTGTGGTCAGATGGTTCACAGTCACCACGTCCCTCAAGGGACCGTGTGGTCAGATGTTTCACAGTCACCAGGTCCCTTGTGGTCAGATGGTTCACAGTCACCAGGTCCCTTGGCCGTGTGGTCAGATGGTTCACAGTCACCAGGTCCCTTGTGGTCAGATGGTTCACAGTCACCAGGTCCCTCAAGGGACCGTGTGGTCAGATGGTTCACAGTCACCAGGACCCTCAAGGGACCGTGTGGTCAGATGGTTCACAGTCACCAGGTGGGACCGTGTGGTCAGATGGGTTACAGTCACCAGGTCCCTCAAGGGACCGTGTGGTCAGATGGTTTACAGTCACCAGGTCCCTCAAGGGACCGTGTGGTCAGATGGTTCACAGTCACCAGGTCCCTTGGGGACGGTGTGGTCAGATGGTTCACAGTCACCACGTCCCTCAAGGGACCGTGTGGTCAGATGGTTCACAGTCACCAGGTCCCTCAAGGGACCATGTGGTCAGATGTTTCACAGTCACCAGTTCCCTTGTGGTCAGATGGTTCACAGTCACCAGGTCCCTTGGCCGTGTGGTCAGATGGTTCACAGTCACCAGGTCCCTTGTGGTCAGATGGTTCACAGTCACCAGGTCCCTCAAGGGACCGTGTGGTCAGATGGTTCACAGTCACCAGGTCCCTCAAGGGACCGTGTGGTCAGATGGTTCACAGTCACCAGGTGGGACCGTGTGGTCAGATGGGTCACAGTCACCAGGTCCCTTGTGGTCAGATGGTTCACAGTCACCAGGTCCCTTGGCCGTGTGGTCAGATGGTTCACAGTCACCAGGTCCCTTGTGGTCAGATGGTTCACAGTCACCAGGTCCCTCAAGGGACCGTGTGGTCAGATGGTTCACAGTCATCAGGTCCCTCAAGGGACCGTGTGGTCAGATGGTTCACAGTCACCAGGTGGGACCGTGTGGTCAGATGGGTTACAGTCACCAGGTCCCTCAAGGGACCGTGTGGTCAGATGGTTTACAGTCACCAGGTCCCTCAAGGGACCGTGTGGTCAGATGGTTCACAGTCACCAGGTCCCTTGGGGACGGTGTGGTCAGATGGTTCACAGTCACCACGTCCCTCAAGGGACCGTGTGGTCAGATGTTTCACAGTCACCAGGTCCCTTGTGGTCAGATGGTTCACAGTCACCAGGTCCCTTGGCCGTGTGGTCAGATGGTTCACAGTCACCAGGTCCCTTGTGGTCAGATGGTTCACAGTCACCAGGTCCCTCAAGGGACCGTGTGGTCAGATGGTTCACAGTCACCAGGACCCTCAAGGGACCGTGTGGTCAGATGGTTCACAGTCACCAGGTGGGACCGTGTGGTCAGATGGGTTACAGTCACCAGGTCCCTCAAGGGACCGTGTGGTCAGATGGTTTACAGTCACCAGGTCCCTCAAGGGACCGTGTGGTCAGATGGTTCACAGTCACCAGGTCCCTTGGGGACGGTGTGGTCAGATGGTTCACAGTCACCACGTCCCTCAAGGGACCGTGTGGTCAGATGGTTCACAGTCACCAGGTCCCTTGTGGTCAGATGGTTCACAGTCACCAGGTCCCTCAAGGGACCGTGTGGTCAGATGGTTCACAGTCACCAGGTCCCTCAAGGGACCGTGTGGTCAGATGGTTCACAGTCACCAGGTGGGACCGTGTGGTCAGATGGGTTACAGTCACCAGGTCCCTCAAGGGATCGTGTGGTCAGATGGTTTACAGTCACCAGGTCCCTCAAGGGACCGTGTGGTCAGATGGTTCACAGTCACCAGGTCCCTTGGGGACGGTGTGGTCAGATGGTTCACAGTCACCAGGTGGGACCGTGTGGTCAGATGGTTCACAGTCACCAGGTCCCTGAAGGAACCGTGTGGTCAGATGGGTCACAGTCACCAGGTCCCTCAAGGGACCGTGTGGTCAGATGGTTCACAGTCACCAGGTCCCTTAGGGACGGTGTGGTCAGATGGTTCACAGTCACCAGGTGGGACCGTGTGGTCAGATGGTTCACAGTCACCAGGTCCCTGAAGGAACCGTGTGGTCAGATGGGTCACAGTCACCAGGTCCCTCAAGGGACCGTGTGGTTAGATGGTTCGCAGTCACCAGGTGGGACCATGTGGTCAGATGGGTCACAGTCACCAGGTCCCTCAAGGGATCGTGTGGTCAGATGGTTTACAGTCACCAGGTCCCTCAAAGGACCGTGTGGTCAGATGGTTCACAGTCACCAGGTGAGACCGTGTGGTCAGATGGTTCACAGTCACCAGGTGGGACCGTGTGGTCAGCTGGGTCACAGTCACCAGGTCCCTCAAGGGACCGTGTGGTCAGATGTTTCACAGTCACCAGGTCCCTTGTGGTCAGATGGGTCACAGTCACCAGGTCCCTCAAGGGACCGTGTGGTCAGATGTTTCACAGTCACCAGGTCTCTTGTGGTCAGATGGTTCACAGTCACCAGGTCCCTCAAGGGACCGTGTGGTCAGATGGTTCACAGTCACCAGGACCCTCAAGGGACCGTGTGGTCAGATGGTTCACAGTCACCAGGTGGGACCGTGTGGTCAGATGGGTTACAGTCACCAGGTCCCTCAAGGGACCGTGTGGTCAGATGGTTCACAGTCACCAGGTCCCTTGGGGACGGTGTGGTCAGATGGTTCACAGTCACCAGGTGGGACCGTGTGGTCAGATGGTTCACAGTCACCAGGTCCCTCAAGGGACCGTGGGGTTAGATGGTTCACAGTCACCAGGTCCCTCAAGGGACCGTGTGGTTAGATGGTTCACAGTCACCAGGTCCCTCAAGGGACCGTGTGGTCAGATGGTTCACAGTCACCAGGTGGGACCGTGTGGTTAGATGGTTCACAGTCACCAGGTCCCTCAAGGGACCGTGTGGTCAGATGGTTCACAGTCACCAGGTGGGACCGTGCGGTCAGATGGGTCACAGTCACCAGGTCCCTCAAGGGACCGTGTGGTCAGATGGTTTACAGTCACCAGGTCCCTCAAGGGACAGTGTTGTCAGATGGTTCACAGTCACCAGGTCCCTTGGGGACCGTGTGGTCAGATGGTTCACAGTCACCAGGTGGGACTGTGTGGTCAGATGGTTCACAGTCACCAGGTGGGACCGTGTGGTCAGATGGTTCACAGTCACCAGGTCCCTCAAGGGACCGTGTGGTCAGATGGTTCACAGTCACCAGGTCCCTTGGGACCGTGTGGTTAGATGGTTCACAGTCACCAGGTCCCTCAAGGGACCGTGTGGTCAGATGGTTCACAGTCACCAGGTCCCTCAAGGGACCGTGTGGTTAGATGGTTCACAGTCACCAGGTCCCTCAAGGGACCGTGTGGTTAGATGGTTCACAGTCACCAGGTCCCTCAAGGGACCGTGTGGTCAGATGGTTCACAGTCACCAGGTGGGACCGTGTGGTCAGATGGTTCACAGTCCCCAGGTCCCTTGTGGTCAGATGGTTCACAGTCCCCAGGTCCCTTGTGGTCAGATGGTTCACAGTCACCAGGTCCTTCAAGGGACCGTGTCTGTTGCAAACAAGAGCTTCAGTCCACTTTACAAATGTGCAAGCACAGAACCATTCAGTCAGTTTAAGGACTTGTGAGAGGGAGACAGTTTATGCACCTCTCAGAGGGGTTGGGCTTACGAGAACACGTTGCGCACCGCCACATCCGACCACACTTATCGGAGGCCTGGAGACACGTTATTACCACTAAGTGAACGTAAACAGACAGGCTTGAGCTGAGCACCTCTCCTTCGTCTGCACGCCAACTTAAGTGCACGGAACAGAAATAACAGCAGAATGGAAATAGCCCGGCTCCATATTATGCAACATTGACTATTTAATGATGTTTCTTCAGCATTGTCCCTCGGGCATGTATTTCAGCACCGAACGTGAGAAAAATCTATCATCTCCTTCCGTTGTTGGCTTCATTTTAGGGAGCAAAAGCAGGCAAACGATCGGTTCTGAGGTTCTGTGACAACATGAAGGAAACACCTGGACCCACCCTGTGTATACACCCCCCTTCACACAGCACAGTGAATGAGCAGGCTTCACTACACATCATAAATCCTGGAGCTCTCATGCCAACTGTCAGACGCGGAAGCTGCTAACTTTCAAGCTGAACAATTATATCAAAGATATTCCTTGCACTATTGTGGGACCTCTGAGACATATTCAAAATGGTGAAAAACACTACAATATGGGCCATACTTGCCAACCCTCCCGGATTTTCCGGGAGACTCCCAAAATTCAGCGCCTCTCCCGAAAACCTCCCGGGACAAATTTTCTCCCGAAAAACTCCCGAAATTCAGGCGGACCTGAGTGACGTGTTGACAACACACAACAACAGTGTCTACCGTAAAGCAGTTCGTCTGCCGTAAACAGCAATGTTGTGACACTTTTAAACAAGACAATACTGCCATCTACTGTACATGCATATGTGACCCACCCATAATGTGTCACATTTTTGTGTTGATTTATTTATTTTTATTTTGTGGTTTGAATTCGTTTTTGGAGCTGTCATTACACATTTATCAGTATTCACATTGGTCAGTAGGGGGCAGTAGGGCGTTTCTTCCCAATTGAATGCTATCGCCTGCAGACCGGAAGTGTCTTGTCATTCTGATGAGCGCGACCAGTCTGTGAACAATTGAAACGTCCTGTGTGCTTTTTCCTCCTGTATAACAGGTTAGTTTTGGTGAATCAACTCACTGAATAATAGCCATGTGATCTTTATAAGTTTAAGTACACATTCTGATGGTGGAGCCTAACTCTAAAGTGTTTGTGAGATGTAGTTTGTAAATGAACACTGAAATACAAGTATTTATTTTATTTATATATATATATGTATATACAGGTAAAAGCCAGTAAATTAGAATATTTTGAAAAACTTGATTTATTTCAGTAATTGCATTCAAAAGGTGTAACTTGTACATCATATTTATTCATTGCACACAGACTGATGCATTCAAATGTTTATTTCATTTAATTTTGATGATTTGAAGTGGCAACAAATGAAAATCCAAAATTCCGTGTGTCACAAAATTAGAATATTACTTAAGGCTAATACAAAAAAGGGATTTTTAGAAATGTTGGCCAACTGAAAAGTATGAAAATGAAAAATATGAGCATGTATAATACTCAATACTTGGTTGGAGCTCCTTTTGCCTCAATTACTGCGTTAATGCGGCGTGGCATGGAGTCGATGAGTTTCTGGCACTGCTCAGGTGTTATGAGAGCCCAGGTTGCTCTGATAGTGGCCTTCAACTCTTCTGCGTTTTTGGGTCTGGCATTCTGCATCTTCCTTTTCACAATACCCCACAGATTTTCTATGGGGCTAAGGTCAGGGGAGTTGGCGGGCCAATTTAGAACAGAAATACCATGGTCCGTAAACCAGGCACGGGTAGATTTTGCGCTTTGTGCAGGCGCCAAGTCCTGTTGGAACTTGAAATCTCCATCTTCATAGAGCAGGTCAGCAGCAGGAAGCATGAAGTGCTCTAAAACTTGCTGGTAGACGGCTGCGTTGACCCTGGATCTCAGGAAACAGAGTGGACCGACACCAGCAGATGACAAGGCACCCTGGTTTACGGACCATGGTATTTGTGTTCTAAATTGGCCCGCCAACTCCCCTGACCTTAGCCCCATAGAAAATCTGTGGGGTATTGTGAAAAGGAAGATGCAGAATGCCAGACCCAAAAACGCAGAAGAGTTGAAGGCCACTATCAGAGCAACCTGGGCTCTCATAACACCTGAGCAGTGCCAGAAACTCATCGACTCCATGCCACGCCGCATTAACGCAGTAATTGAGGCAAAAGGAGCTCCAACCAAGTATTGAGTATTGTACATGCTCATATTTTTCATTTTCATACTTTTCAGTTGGCCAACATTTCTAAAAATCCCTTTTTTGTATTAGCCTTAAGTAATATTCTAATTTTGTGATACACGGAATTTTGGATTTTCATTTGTTGCCACTTCAAATCATCAAAATTAAATGAAATAAACATTTGAATGCATCAGTCTGTGTGCAATGAATAAATATAATGTACAAGTTACACCTTTTGAATGCAATTACTGAAATAAATCAAGTTTTTCAAAATATTCTAATTTACTGGCTTTTACCTGTATATAGCTAGAATTCACTGAAAGTCAAGTATTTCTTATATATATATATATATATATATATATATATATATATATATATATCTTAACCACGCCCCCAACCACGCCCCCCACCCCACCCCCGACCACGCCCCCGCCCCCACCCACCACCCCCCACCTCCCGAAATCGGAGGTCTCAAGGTTGGCAAGTATGATATGGGCTCACAAGCAGAGTGAGAAGGACTTACAGTACGGTGGTGGCGATGTGCAGCCGTCGAAGGCCTGGCGTGGGGAACTGGCGAGAGTTTATGTAGGACACTTTAGTCATGGCCGTGTTGATACTGTCTTGGTCCTCCCCTTCCACCACCAGCACCGACTGTGCGGGGTTGAAATGGAACTAGAAAGACAAAATCATCTGTAAATGTTGAGCCGAAAGACTGCAATTATTATTGTGGTAGCAAACGGAAAGCACATTGTGCAGGTTCTGCAATTGGCAACATGCATAATGACGAGAATGAGGAAGTAGGCGGCAACAAATTGCCTAAAGCCACTCTTGATGCAACATAAAAATCACTACGTAAGCCAGGATAAACAACAACAACAAGTCTAAATCAATAATAAAATCCATAACATGCACAAGATGCGGTCTAAGACAACACGGAACAGTTCTGATTGACAAAAACATAAGCTAACGACCTGAAACGCCACCTTTTAGATGACATCGTTTTTATGTGTTAGTGGCGTACTGATATCAGACTAATACTGACTCAGATAGGT